>NC_084838.1:65418103-65721133 GCF_033115175.1 Lepus europaeus | reverse complement strand
ATTAAAATACTCATGATGACAATAAAGGCAACTGCAACAGAGAAGTAGAACTTGTAAAAAATAATAAGATGAACACCCTAGAATATGCAAAATATAATATAATTAAGGATTGGGGTGGGTTTTTGACCGACTGGTTAAGATGCCCATGTCCCATATTGGAGTATTTCATTTTAATACCTGTTGCCAGCTCCTGAATCCAGCATCTGGCTAATGCAGACTCTGGAAGACAGTGGAGATAGATCAAGTACTTGGCTTCTTGCCACCCATTTTGGACACTTAGATTGAGTTCTCAGTCCCTGAATTTAGCACATTTCAGTCTCAGCCACTGTGGGCATTTAGGAGAGGAAGAGTGGATGGAGATCTTAATCAATCTCAATTTCAATCTCTCCGCTTCCCCCTTACATAAGTAACTATTAAAATTAAGACCTCAATAAATAAGATCAATAGCATATTGGATAGAATTGAAGACAAGATAGCCCACATACATACAGCCAACTGATTTTTGACAAGTGCTCAGACCACACAGTGCAGTTAGGATTATCTCTTCAACAATTGGTGCTGGCAAGACTGGATATATATATATATATATATATATATATATATATATATATATATATATATGAATGAAATTAGATTCATGTCTCTCACCATATACAAAAAATCAACTCAAGATGGCTCAAAGACATAAATTTACGGTGTGAGACTATGAAGCTGCTAGAAGAAAATGTAGAGGAAATACTCCAAGACATTGGTGGAGAGGATGACTTCTTAGACAAGACCCCTAAAACATAGACAACAAGGAAAAAAACAAACAAATAGGATTATATCAAACTCAGAAGCTTCTACACAGAGAAGAAATGATTAACAGAGTGAAGAGACATCCAAGAGAATGGGAAAAATATCTGCAAGCAAACAATCCAACAAGGGACTGATATCCAGAATACATCAGCAACTTCAAAACACCCAACAACAACAAATAATCCAATTAAGAAATGGGCAAAAGACCTCAACAGACAAAGAAATGCAAATGGTCATCAAATATGTACAAAAATGCTCAATATCAGTAGCAAAAGGGAAATGCAAATCAAAACTACAAGGAGATAGCACCTCACCATTGCTAGAATGGCCAAAAGGCAAAAGACAGAAAGTAACAAATACCAGGGAGGATGTGGAGAAAGGGGAACACTTACACATTGTTGGTGAGAATCTAAATTGGTGTAGCCACTGAGAAAAACTGTATGAATATTACCCTAAAAACTAGAAATAGATGTGTCATATGATTTGGCAATCCTGCTACTGGGTATATATCCAAAACACATGAACATATTATATCAAAGAGATACCTGCATCATCATGTTAATAGCAGCGCTGTTAACAATAGCCAAAACTTGTAATCAACCAAGGTGTCTATCATCAAATGAATGGATAAAGAAAATGTGGTGTGTGTGTGTGTATATATATATTATTATATATATATATATATACAATAATATATATTATTATATATATATATTATTCAGGTATAAAAAATGAGATTTTATCACTCACATCAAAATGGATGAAACTAGAGAACATAATGTTGAGTGGAAAAAGCCAGAAACAGAAAGACAAATACTGCATATTCTCCCTTATTTGTGGGAGCTAAAATTAAAAAGAAAATCAGCCAAAGCAAAACAAAGAAACGTCTGTGTGTATCAACACTGCCAAAAATATAGTTTTGTAAAACTTTGATTTATACTTTTGTGAAACCAGTGGTTAAGATTCTTATACTACTATAGTGTTAGTGATCTGTAATTATTTTAAAATATACTTTATATAAGTGACATGGTCATTTATCCATTCAGTTATTGCTTATAACCATTGCATTCCCTCTAAACTCGGGCCTTTTTTATTTTACTTGTTACACTTCTTACTTTGTGGAGAATTAAGCCTTTTTACTCTAATGTGATATTAATTTATCTCAAAAACTCAAAAAAATTGAAGAAGGGGGAGGGAGGGAGGGAGGAAGAGAAAATCATATTATTAGAAGTATATCTATGAACTAAATGCAATCTGTTAAAATTAATTTAAAATTTTAAAAGAGAAACAAAGAATAAAAAGAAAAAAGAACAGAGGATTAGTGATTTTAAGCAAAGTCAGTTAAAAATATCCTGATAGAGAAGAAAAGATGAAGAAAGTACCAAAAAGAGGGCAAGAGACATATAAAATACAATTTAAAGGCCTGACATACTTTTAATTGACATCTTAGCATAATGTATTCTGTAATGCATCACTCAGTTCCTTCAACCAGATTCAGGAATAAGACACTCATTATTCCAGATAGTGTAAGTATTGGCAATTTAATTTCCTCAGCTGGACTCCACTACATGAATTTCCCTGACATGCCTTACCGAAGATAAGGCTTCCTCTGTGAAGGCTGTCTATACCCTATGACTGGGTAATGGAAGGGCATAAATTCCTGACCCACCAGAAGTGACAAAGTAGCTGCCGGGCTCCCCATGTAATTGGCTGAGGGCTTTTTTGCCACTGCATCAAGATTTTAATTCTTCCTTTGTCCATGCTTGCTTCTTGTACAGATGTTGATTCTGAAAGAACTCTCCAAATTCTCAGTCTGCTTCCTAGAGAACTGAGACAATTTGCATCCAGGAATGTTCCAAGGAAGCAGACATGAGAATGGAATTTTGGAGTTTGTTGAACTATCATCGGACTGGCTACAACAAAGCTGTCACTGGTAGAAAGGAGAAGCTTCAAATAGCCCATAGTTCATTGTGGTGAAATGGGATGGGATGGCAGTAGAAACGAAGGTATTGCTCATGCAGTGTCTCGGGCATTTCAGAGTTTGAGGAACAACTAACTGCAAAGAAAACAGAACCAGAAGACTCTTGCTAAGTGCCAATAATGCAGTGGACAATAACAATGAAAGCTAAGAATGATAACCAGCTAATGAAAAGGGCTTTCTCTGATAGCATATAAAGAGGCATAATTGTTTATCCAAAGGATTTTCTCTTAAATAGAAGAACCAAATAATAAATTTTGCAAAGCCACTAGATATACATTCAACTGTAAAACAGGTATATTTTGGGGTGGCAGGCATTTATTTGGGGTAATGGTTAAGCTGTTGCTTAACCTGCATCCCATTTTGGAGTGCCTGAGTTTGTGTCCAGGATCTGCTTATGATTCTAGCTTTTTTGTATCACACACCATGCGAGACAGCAGGTGATGATCCAGGGACTTTGTCCCTGCCACCCATGTTGGAGACCTGAATTAAGTTTTAATTTCCTGCCTTTGGCCTATCCAGTCTTACCTGTTGATTTGCATATGAGGAATCAACAGTGGATGGAAGATCTCCCATTATCTCTATCTCGCTTTCCCTGTCTCTACACTTATTTTTAAGAGTAATCATCTTTAAAAATTATATTTCTACAAATAAGCCAAAGCAAGAATTTAGGAAATAGAAATTAAATATATATGCACATACACACACACACACACACATATATATATATATATATATACACACACACACACACACATGGGTTGTCTATAAAGATTACCACTGACACTTCATCCTGTACATAAAGTTGTTCCACTAGCCAAGAGATTCTTTTTCTCTTACTGCTTGAATTTGAACTGAGTTTGTGATGTGGTTTGGCAAGCAGAAAGCAACACAAGCATCAAAGTAGGACTTTTGAGTTAAGCTGTAGAAAATCTTACACTGCTGTATTCATTTCTGGGAGGAAGTTACCAAACATATAACCTGGGCTAGAACTCCTAATGATAGATTATATGGAGAGAGTAAGAGGCCACGTGAAGGAGGATCAAGGTACCTGCCAAAGATAGTATGGGGCCAGCGGGCGCCTTGGCTCACTAGGTTAATCCTCTGCCTACAGCGCCGGCATCCCATATGGGTGTCCAGTTTTAGTCCCAGTTGCTTCTCTTCCAGTCCAGCTCTCTGCTGTGGCCTGGGAAGGCAGTGGAGGATGATCCAAGTGCTTGGGCCCCTGCACCTGCATGAGAGACCAGGAAGAAGCACCTGGCTCCTGGCTTTGGATAGGCGTAGCTCCAGCTATAGCGGCCATTTGGGGGGTGAAACAACGGAAGGAAGGCCTTTCTCTCTGTCTCTCTCTCTCACTGTCTAACTCTATCTGTCAAATAAAAAAAAAGTTTCAAAAAAAAAAAAAGAATAGTCAATATGTCAAGTCCACTGATGCTGTCTTGGATCTCAGAAGAACCCCAGTGGCTGACATCTTCTGATGAAGAGACAAGTGAAATGTGTCTGGCCCAAATGCTGAAGTATCATAAGTAGTAAACTGACTCTTTTAAAAGTCTATGAAGTTTTGAGGGTGGCTTGTATTGTGAAAATATTGTATCTCTCTGTATGTGTATGTATGTATAAAATATACTGTACTATACTATTATACATAATACTCTATAAAGACAGTTGTTCCTCCATATCTGTGGTTCCACATCCATGGATTCCACCAACTTTGGATTAGAAATGCTTGAAAATAATTGCATACTACTGAACATGTGCATAGTTTTGGTCAGTATTTCCTAAGCCATAGGTAAATAAATTTACATAGCATTTACCTGTGTCAGTTATTATAAGCAAATTAGAGATAATTTAAAGCATCCAGGAGGACGTACATAGGCTATACCCAAACACTATGCCATCTGAGGCATCCATAGATTTTGGTATCAGTGACAGGTCCTAGAACCAACTCCCCATAGATACCAAGGAATAACTACATACAAATGTCCATCAAAAATTTCATGGAAAAATGGTACAAAGCTTTGAAAACTCTATGTATAGTTTTTTATAGCACAAATCTTCCAGAAACATTTCAAAGACCCTGAATATATTTTGTATCAAAATAAATTAAGTTTCTAATTCAATTTTTCTATGAACTTTTTGCAGTGCCCTCATATATCAGATAGAGATTCAAAAACTGATACAATGTAGAAACAGATATGTGGACAAAAGCACAAGAAAGAGCAAACCAAAGCATAGCTTATTTTAATAAAACTTATATTTTAAATAACATTTAACAATAATGTGTACTTTTCAGTAAAGAAATCTTCGTTTGATATTTTTCCATACAGATTCAATCACAATTTGCTTAGGAAAATCATTGTCTTGAACCAGTAGTAAAACTAGAAATTCTACACACGAATTTGAGAAGCACATATAAAAATAATGTAGATTTTTTGTTTAAGACTAATGCACACACAAAAACTAAACTGGATACATTCAGAAAACCAAAACAGAAAGCAAGATTGACTGAAATAAAGGAGCAGGTGGTATGTATCACGTATTGTCTGAGATACTTTAATTTTGAAGCAGTATTTATGGAACCAATTCTAAATCAAAGTAGACAGTAAATTTGATTGAAAAATCTAGCAATGCAGCATTAGAAGGAAAGGAATTTGCAGAGACACAGATTAACCATTTCTGAGGGAGGTTGTTTTCTAATTGGCCAAGTGTTGGGTCACTTTTCTTTTAAGGACAAAATGTAGTTTCCTTGCCTTGATAACATGGCAAGCCAAGAAGCTAATACACAAACTTATGATATTTTTTAAAAATAATTATTTAGATACTTGGGTGAATATATTATTTTTTTGTAGCCCAATTCCTCAGTTTAAAGAAGGATGATACCGAACCAACAAAAAAATAGCACAATTTTGTGATTTACTGAAGAGCTTTTCTATTTACTTTGTAGCTTTCTCTGAGAATCTTTTGTTCTTTTGAATAACACTGAAAAATAAACCCAACAGTGCAGACCCATGCCCCTGCCTCCGGGGAAAATGCTTTGTTCATGTGGAAATTAGCTATCATATTTAGGATTTCGCAATGCTAGGTAATACATACAGAATTTCTAAAGTATTCTTTAACGAATGATGAAACCACTTTAGCACCTAAGAAAAGAATAAGTCTTCAAACATTTTAGAGAATCAATTTAATTTGATTTATTATATTTCTTGTGACATAACAAAGAATGAATTGCAGTCACTATTGAAGAGAGAAAGTTGAGTTTTAGCGGAGCCAGGAAATCACTATAATTCTGAGTTGTAGAAAATGTTTTGCTTTCAAATATTCACTAAGATTGTCCCCCAGATTTGGAGGCCACTGAAATAGTCACTGGAGTAGAACCATAAGGGTATAAACATGTGTGTGCTTAAGCAAATGCATGTGTATGTGAGTATGTGTGTGTTGGGGATAACACATGCAAGATACGACAACGCAAAGGAAGGGCATCTAGGTAGATGGGAAAAATGAAGAAATCAGAGAACTTCAAAACACACATGAGAGGTCCTCGTGTATATAAAGGACACATATATTATGAAAAAAGCAAGCATGAATTTCAAAAACATTCATACTAAAATAAACCTTTAAGTTCAGTTTTTCCATGAACTTTTTGAAGTACCGTTGTGAATGCTTTATCCTTAGAGACATTTGTACATTGTTGGGCCTCCTACTAACTTGCATTTTGAAGGGCATATATACCTATATGTTGGGGCTAGCATTGTGGTTAAGCTGCTACTTGCCATGGTGGAATAACTTGTCAGCACTGGTTTGAGTTCTGACTGCTCCACTTCCCATCCAGCTTTCTACTAAAACTCCTAGGGAAACAGCAGAACATGGCCCAAGAATTTGAGCCTCTGCTATTGATGTGAGAATCCAGGATAGGATTCCAGGCTGCTTTCTTTAGTTTGGCCCAGCCCCAACTGTGGCAGCCATTTGTAGAGTGTACCAGCAGGTGGAAGGTCTCCCTCTCTCTGTGACTCTGCTTTTCAAATAAGTAAAATAAAATAAAAATACCTATGTGCATAAAATCAGTTTGCACATAGGTGTTTGAGCAACAGTTGTTAACTTACTAACTTGTGGATCCTGGGTCAGTAGGAAGCCAGTTTTCTTTTCAAAACAGAATGGACAGGCAGTAAGTTGAATTGGAATTATTTCAGGATTCACCACTAAAAAACTGTACAGGGAAATGGTGAAATTTAAGATGGCTTTATCATGAATTCTTACACATATAGGTAATTCATCAAAAGAAATTTACAAGGATCATTTGCAAAAAAAAAAAAAAAAGTTTGCTTGTTTAACCTTTAAAACATAACCAAATAGAGAGTGGGAAATTTATATCAGAAAAAATCTGGTTTTAATTTTCTCCAAGCTATATGAATAAAATCAATGACAAAGTATTTATTATAAAAACACTGTAAAAACTGTCATATCTCCCCTGTTATTCATCAGTGTTAAAAAGGGTTTCTGAAAAATCTCTTAATCATTCCTAATATTTACAAGAGGCAAAAGGTAGTATTTCACTTTAAATTTTTATTTAATTAATTTATTTGAAAGAGTTACAGAGGGAGAAAGAGAGACAGAAAGAGATATTCCATCTGCTAGTTCACTGCCTAAATGACCTCAGTGCTAGGCCAGACCAAAGCCAGGAGCTAGGAGCTTCTTCCAGGTCTCCCATGTGGGTGCAGGGACTTCAGCCATCTTCTGGTGCTTTCCCAGGCACATAGCAGGGAGCTGGATCAGAAGTGGAGCTGCTGAGGCTCAAATCAGTGCCATTACTGGATGCTGGCACTGCAGGTAGAGGCTTAACCTGCTGCACCACAGCACCAGCCCCATGTCACTTTAATTTTAACACCAATGTGGTCATTACATTTGCAGCCACAACATCATCACCAAATTTGAAATTCTTTAAAATTTTAGTGTCAAATAAAATTGGATTCCATGGAGGCCAATTTGTGATGTTCTCAATAGTCTTACTTAGCAAATGGTTTGGCATTTTTTTGTTTTCATTTTCTTTCTAATAATCTCAAAAAATTAGTTCACTTTCATGTTTTACCTGGGTAAGCCAAAGGGAAAAAAAAATTACTATAATTTGCTGAAACAAACCAAGTCCAAGAATATGGCTTCACAGGATAATTTTGGTAGTCTTTAGTTCTGCATATAGCCAAACTATATTCTCCAGAATACAGTCAGCAATGGAATTAACATACTGTAATATTCTTGAAGCAAAGATTACTAAGCAGAATATTAGAATCAAATATTCGAAATGTATATATATATATATAATTGTTTAGATTTATAACATAAACATACTTATACTGCCTAAATCATCGCTTACTCACTAGTGAAATAAAAGCAAATCTTAACATGAGGGCTCCCACCGGACTTCCAAAAAAGTTCATTTAAAAACCATATTGATTATTAACCTGTTATTCAGGTGATTTAACTGACTTGCATCTCAGTAACATCTGTTATTGTAACCTAAAGGCAAATTCTAAGTTCTCATTGCACAACTGTGATTCAAATACACCTCAATTCTCCCTAGAGTTTGATAATATGTTCATACTAGAATTCCTTATAATTAACAAATAGAACAATAAAGACAAAGAATATTTAAGAATATTTAGTTTGAGTTATTGGGCAATGTAAACTCATAAGTCTAATGACTTGAATTCTTTTAATCTATGTCCTACAATTTTGACATTTTTTGAATACTGTTTTGTCTTATTTATGTATTTATTTTTGTTAGGAAATTATAAGTGCCAAGACTTCCACCATTACACTTTATCTACTTTGACCAATATATGAACTGTGTCTACTAAACATTTTAAGTGTGACTTCAATTACTTTTTAGCAATGACATAAGTAGAAAATGTACATAGTATAATTATTTTTTAAATATTAGAGAAATATGACTATAATAATTTAATTTTAATATGAATATTCAGTTTTTAGTACTGATAACATTTAAAAACAATAGTTTAGCATTTGTAATTAGATTATGAGTAAATACCACACAAAGTATTTTTCCTCCCAAATTCTTTTAAAAATTATGAAATTCCATATAAAATTCATATTTGAGGTTTTTTTTTAAAAATAAGATATTATGATGATTCAGGGCCAGCAGTTATGTCCAGGAAAGAAGGACTAGATTGGAGCAGTGGATACTGCACTTAAATGGTGCAGTATTTGATTTGCCAGTTTTCAGCAATCCCTGTTCTCTCAATTGCCTACCCATTTCATTAACATTACTTGTATATTCTTTAACAGTAGTTAAGAATAAGATTGTTTTCAAAGACTGATTGTGCTTTATCTTTGACACAATAAAAAAAATTTATATTACGCTAGTATTTAATTTTTAGCATATTTCTTTTACTAATGAAAAAGTTTAGCATTACTGTTAACAGTAGAGGAATGGAAAGCAGATGTTACAAGAGTCTATATAAAAAAACCTAACATTGTATATTTTTATTACATCAAGCTAAGAAACTTCTGGACTGTAAAGGAAACACTCAACAAAGTGGAGAGTCAACAAACAGAATGGGAGAAAATATTTACAAGCTATACAACTTATAAAGGACTAATATTCAGAACCTATACAGAGCTAAAGAAACTCAACAACAACAAAACAAATAATCCAGTTAAGAAATGAGCAAAGGACATGAACAGGCATTTTTTAAAGGTTGAGACTCAAATGGCCCACACATGAAAAGATGCTCAGGATCACTAGCCATCAGGGAAATGCAAACAAAAACTACAAAGATGTTTCAATTACCCCAGTTACAATGGCTTTCATTCAAAAAAAAAAAAACACAATAAATGCTGGTGAAGATGTGGGGATAAAGGTGCCATAATATACTCGTGGTGACAATGTAAACTAATTCAACCATTATGGAAGGCAGTATGCTGATTCCTCAGAGATCTGAAAATAGATTTACCATATGACCCAGCCATCTCCTGAGAATTTACCCAAAGGAAACAAAATTAGCGTACAAAAGAGTTATCTGTCCGCACATGTTACATGTTTACTGCATCTCAATTCACAATTGCTAAGGTATGGAATCAACCCAGATGTCCAACAATTGATGAGTAAAGAAAATGTGGTATATATACACATTATGCAATACTACTCAGCCATAAAAAATAAATGAAATCTTTTTTTTTGCAACAAACCTGATGCAACTGGAAATCATTATGCTTAATGAAATTAGCCAGTCCCCAGAAGAAAATACCATGTTTCCTCTGATATGTGGCAATTAATAGAAAATACAAATAAAATGCATGGCAATCAAATGGACATCTTGTGTTATGATTGTTGCTTTTGGTTCTTGTTTATACGCCTGTGTAACTGGTCTACTTTTTACTTGTTGAGAATTATGGTTAGTGGTGAACTTAGCTTGTGATTATAGAGTGGATTGAAAGTATGCCCTTGCAAAAATTAATGAAAAAAAAAAAGGAAAGATGGAGGGTGATTGAGGGGGGAGGTATAGAAGTGGAATATGAAGTATGGTTGTCTATTTAGAACTATACCTATGAAATACATGAAAACTGTACACTTTATATTAAAATTTTAAGAAATAAACTTGTTTATTCCTATTTCCCACTTAATCAGCTTACCTTGTACTCTACTTCTGTACAATTTACTACCTGGTGGTGTATACCATGGCAGTATCCCAGCTGAGCTATACTTCTGCCCCTACTTTCTGATTCTTCCAGCAGTCAACCACATACAACTTAGAAGGGCAAGTTAGAGGGTACTCAAGAGAATGACCACAGATCAATGGAGCATGGCAGTCAGTAAACAAAGACTCCCTCTTGTATTCTAATTAAGCAATTCTAAGGGACATCTCCCCTCCAAGGGTCTCAGTGCGATAGGGCCCTCATTGCCCTAAGCAGCGTTGGATTTTCAACTCATCCTTCAGTAGAATGGTCCTCTTTCCTGGCTTCACTCCTTCCCATATTCCACCTCCTTATCCCTAAAGCCCAAAGTAAGCTGCCTTCAATCAAATCCCTTCTTACATCGATTTTGAAGGGAAAAGACTAACACACTGGACATGTTGAACATTTTACTTAGCATTTAAAACTGATTTAATACCAACTTAGTGGTAAAAAAAATCAATCCTTCCCTAATTTCATCCTTGAACTTTGGATGGAAGTTAGAAAACACACCAAAAGAAATTTATTTACTTCTCTTAGTAGGATGTAAATGTCTTAATTAATTTTATCCAGACTACAATGTGTTAAATATGTTCTTAAAAGAAGACCAAGGTCTATATTGTTCCTCAATTTAAAAATATGGGAATTAAGGACTTAAGCAAATAAAAAATCCTACATGAAGGAAGCGTAAATTGGAATACCTTATGAACAGTTAAATATTTAGCAGAGTCATTAATTTTACAGAGTACATATGCATATATTTTCAGGAAAGCAAACCTGTGCAGCAGAATTTTCCACACTGATTCCCACAGACTTGGGGCTGGAGAATCTGCCCCTTGTTGTGTGTTTACCAGATAAATTCACTAAGGCAGAAGAATCCTATTTGTAGAACTGAAATCATAGCACCAATATGGGGGAAAAAAAAAAAACTGTCAGAAGAGCTGCTACCTCCTTTGAGCTCTTCTCTCCATGAGGTCCTATGTATAGTATGATGTAGATTATTTATGTAGATTATTTTTTCTTTCACTGGAAAATATTGTCTCAATTTCTTAAAGCAATGTAATGTACTCTAATATTTTTAGGGCAGTGCGATTCATTGGAGCGCTACATTTTGTGCACATTGTGCCTTTTTTGGCAGAGGGCTGAAGGGCAACGCTGCATGTGGAACACAAACATGAAATGCCACAGGTTGAGCACTTCCACATAACAGATTTTTTTCACATAACAAAAGACTTTGAACTTCCAGATTTTTACTTTAAGCAACTACTCTTGGAATTGCTTACTAAATGTATTACTTACTTTACTGATTTCTTTAAATTTTTTATTTTTTATTTTTTATTTTTTTTGACAGGCAGAGTGGACAGTGAGAGAGAGACAGAGAGAAAGGTCTTCCTTTTTCCGTTGGTTCACCCTCCAATGGCTGCTGCAGCCGGCACGCTGTGGCTGGCGCACCGCGCTGATCTGAAGCCAGGAGCCAGGTGCTCATCCTGGTCTCCCATGGGGTGCAGGGCCCAAGCACTTGGGCCATCCTCCACTGCACTCCTGGGCCACAGCAGAGAGCTGGCCTGGAAGAGGGGCAACCGGGACAGAATCCGGCACCTGGACCGGGACTAGAACCTGGCGTGCTGGCGCCGCAGGTGGAGGATTAGCCTATTGAGCTGCAGCACCGGCCACTTTACTGATTTCTTTCACAAAACAAACTGAATACAATTTGCATGTTTTGATGGCACTATCACTGGAAATCATGTACCAGATAGTTGCAATCACAATGATGTCTTCATGGACTAGTGAAGTATGTCAGGGCTTCTATTTGTTGTTGTTGTTAATACTCATTTCACACAGTCTAAGGCTAGAATTATTATATATTTCAAATTTCCATAACTCCATTCTTATTTCTATTATTTGGTAGACATGTTTTTCCTTTTAGTAGTCAATCTTGTATTTTTTCCAATTTGGGAATTAGACTAACATAAGTTAAAATAATAAGATGAATTTATATTAAATTATAGATTATTGGCCAACATTTGGCTAATATGTTAAATAAAAATAGATCACGATATCTCTGCAACCCATCATAATATGTTACCGTGATGTGACACAAGACAGATCTATTGCTCTGTGTGCAAATTTCACAGCTATCTTGAAGTGAGATACTGGTCACTGCACTTGTAAAAGGCCTATCAGACAAAAAAACAAGAGCTCTGGGGGTGAGGAGAGCTTCTTCAGGCTTTTCTCCTTTCATTGTAGATGGCTTTGTTCATGTGCACATGACATTATCCCAGTATGCATGTTTCTGTGTCCAAATTTCCCTGTCTTTTAAGGTCACCAATCATATTAGAGTAGGGCCCACTTTAAATAATTCATTTTAATTCATCTCTAGAAAGATCCTATCTCCAATGAAGGTCACATTCTGAGATCCTAGGACTTACAGTTTCAACATATCAATTTTGGGAAGATAAAATTCAACCTATAAACAGCGCCTTGGGTCAAGAAACACTATTCTCGTAAGAAAGGATTTAGGACCAGGGACACATGCTGAAACCATGTTCTATGCCACTCAGAAATAAATACTTTCACTATTGTCATGTAATGTATATGTTAAAGCTACTTTTTTCTCTTGTAAATTTGCATTATGTGAAAATCATTAGAGTATCTGTAGTTTCATTTATATGAAAATGACTCAAATGTGCAAGCAATTCACAAAGAAGTCTGAATAAGCATGCTAGCATATTATAAGAATCAGTTAAACATGAAGTCAAGATATTCTCACTTCTAAGTTTCTAGAAATGTTATGCATATCTTTTTTCAAGCTTCAAAAAGGGTATCTCGGAGAATAGAGGAATTTGTAAGAATAGAAGGTCAACATTTCATACTTATATCTTAGGTAGCAAGGATGACGGTTATCATGAATGAGATAGCTTTAGATAGAATTTTTCTTTTAAAGTCAGGAAGGAAGGATGAATCTAATAACATTTTTAAAATCAATGGTAAAAAATTCTTAAGACAGTAGTATACCAAAAATCTGTCTTCAAAACATCCGTTCATTAATTCAGTCTTCAATTCATTCGATATTTATTGTGTTTCTAAAAGGTGAAGGTTTTCTTGTAGCTTCTGTTGCTATTGTAACAGCATGGCGAGGGCAAGGTAAAATGACACATAATTACATTTAGCACATGGGTTTCCCTGAATTGGAGTTTAGGGTACAAGACATAATTAGGGAGTGCCCTGGGGCTCATCAGCTGTATACAAGAGAAGGAAGAAGCCACCTGTGGGTAGAGAGCAGTCAAGCCATTCTGCAGGCCTAGCATTTGCCTGGTACCTACAGAGAACTCTGGAGCTAAAATGTCCTTTCTCACACATCCTGAGTCTTTCCACCTTCACCTCAGGCAGTCACTGCTCCTGGTTCTCCTCCTCGTGGCAGAAGGCTGAGAGGGCAATTGCTGCGTGTAGAACACAAACCACGAAATGCTTTCACTGGGGTGGATCTCTTTAGCTCAAGTGACTCCAAAGATGCTACCAAGAGAAGGCTGCTTGTTGACAGAATCCAAGCAGGCAGACAGCAGGTCCATCCAGGAGTGGTGTGCATGATACATTACAGTGTCCATCACACCAATTTCCACAAGAGTAAAGTGTATGAAGTCATGAGTAAGGAAATAAAGGGTTTTCAGGGTTTTCAGAGGTCATAAAGCTTAAACTAGAAATAGGAATAGAAAGCCAATCTTTAATAAACTTCCAGAACCTCTCCCCTTATAAAAAAGAATATGCTCTAAAGTCTTTCAAGGAAATATCATGCTTGATTCATACATTGAAGAAGTCAAAATTGAATCTGGTTAGCTGGACTATGTATTGCAAGGGCTACAAGGCAAGAAGTGAAGTCAGAGAGAGAAGCTGGATAACAGAGAGTGATCCATTCCCTGCTATTGATCAATGACATGTGTTTCAGAAATAACTACACTGCTCCTGCCATGGTGACATATGGAAGCGTAGTAATATAACATAATATACTAAATGCTGAATTAATATGACCATGTTGGAACAATTTAGAATTAAAATAGAAAACCAAATCCCAATTCCCAAAATGAATGAATCTAGCATGAATACCCTTTTGGATATCTATAGAAAAATATATGATTGTATATGAGATTGTTAGGCTACCAGGCTAGCACTCACTATGACAGGACTCATTCACACCACACAAGCACGATGTAATGCTAAGGACTACCGTTACCAGTTATAAAGTCCCTTCTGCAAAAGCACCCACACATTGGGGTATGTTAGCAAATCAGTGTGTCTTCCTTTACTTGATATTCTCTTTACCAATTACCCAAAATAAGTAATGGAATATGTTTCACAATATTTACTGGTAATATGGTCACTTCCAGAGCTTGTACATAGGGAATGGTATGTTATCTCAGAGTTAAGACTCTGTAAACCTACTGGTATCCCCTAATTTTTTTAAAATCAGAATTCTCTTTTACCTCAGCTCATTACAGAGACAAATATCCTTTAGTGACAGGTAACTTTTCATTCTAATGCAGCTGTACTACTGATGTCTGGGCCTCTGAGATATTCTATTTTCACCTGAAATTAGTTTCTATGTTACAGCTTTGAATGTGTGATAAGAAAACAGATACGGTAATTTAGATAAACTCCACTAAATGGCTTGACTGAAATAAAGCCCAAATGAAGGTATAAATGGCTGAAGTGATTAAGACTGTCAAGTTCTCTGGGGTACTGTTAGAGAATAAAATGGCTGATGGATTATTATTTATCCATGAATGTGAGTTTGGGGGATTTAATTAAAGATGTTCTATTATATTTTTCAAAGCTTATTTAAAGCTGTAAATCAAAAGCTGCAAAAAGCAGAGAATGTTGCCTCTGACCACAAAAATGTATCTGTAACCGTGTCAAGGATTTCCTACTTTGGAATGATTTTAATGTTTCCATTTAGTGTTTTATTCTATATTTGGATATAAGGAAATAAAATATTATTGGTCTAATTATTTAGTTAAGGATGTTTGAACCACTGTAT
Organism: Lepus europaeus; assembly: GCF_033115175.1. Classification (NCBI taxonomy): domain Eukaryota; kingdom Metazoa; phylum Chordata; class Mammalia; order Lagomorpha; family Leporidae; genus Lepus; species Lepus europaeus. Next base: position 65,705,642 of record NC_084838.1, on the reverse strand, counting down.
GGTACATATATGGAATTATATATATGTAATCATATATAAGTATGTATTTATATGTGGGTACTAGCATACAGGTGTGCATGTATATGTATATATGTGCACATATGTGCATTTATTTTGATTAGTAGCTACTATTTTTCTTAAAGTGAGTTTAAACATAACCCCCTTCAAAATGTATCAAAGTAGAATTATGGTACAAAATCTGTATCATAGGAAAAAATTCAATGTACCATAAAATTAATTTTCATAATGGGATTTCACATATTCCTTAATAAGCAACCTTTTTAGAGTAAATTTTTTAAAAATATTTACTTATTTATTTGAAAGTCAGAGTTACACAGAGAGAGGAGAGGCAGAGAGGAGAGGCAGAGAGAGAGAGAGGTCTTCCATCCAATGGCTCATTCCTCAATTGGCTGCAATGGCCGGAACTGTGCCGATTTGAAGCCAGGAGCCAGGAGCTTCTTCCAGGTCTCCCATGTGGGTGCAGGGGTCCAAGGACTTGGACCATCTTCTTATTGCTTTCCCAGGCCATAGCAGAGAGCTGGATTGGAAGTGGAGCACCTGGGTCTCAAACCAGTGCCCATATGGGATGCCGGTGCTTTAGGCCAGGGTGTTAACCCGCTGCGCCACAGCGCCAGCCCCAGAGAAAATTTGAACTTTTATTATAACATGGTGGAAATGTGACAATTGATAAATCACGTGGCATAAATGAATAAATAACAGACAAGAACAAGATTCCAAAGGTCAACAACTGTGTTCCCCCACTTCTATTTAGGATTACTGCTTGTTTATTGTTATTAAATCATTTCAGGGGCCGGCACTGTGGCATAGCAGGTAAAGCTACCACCTGCAATGCCAGCATCCCGTATGGGCACCAGATCAAGTCCCAGCTGCTCTACTTCCGATCCAGCTGCCTGATGATGGGAAAGCAGCAGAAGATGGCGCAAGTCCTTGGGCCCATGCATCCATGTGGGATATCTGGAAGAAGCACCTGGCTTTGGATCAGCACAAATCTGGTCATTGTGGCCATCTGTGGAGTAAACCAGTGGTTGGAAGATATCTCTCTCTCTCTCTCTCTCTCTCTCTCTGTCTCTCTCTCCTTTTCAAATAAATAATATTTTTAACAAAATGTGCTACTACAGGGTTGGAAAGGTCACATGGAGAGGTCATGAGAAAACAAGTAGAAAGTGGGAGGCTCAGCTGAACCCAGCCTTTAAGCTGTCTTCTTCAAGGTGCTAGAACTATCCCTGAAGTCATCTTTGTTCTAATCTAGACCATCCTAGCTCTCAGCAGATCCTAGCCAGCACCCATGAAATACAAGAGCCAATGTGAGTCTTTCCTGAGCTCCTGGTCCCTAGTTTCAATAAGGATGTTTTGAGCCAGTAGGATTCAGAATCTATCATTACACATCTATATATAACAGAACCATCTTGAATTTAAAACCGAACTTGAACGTATTAATGCTTTTGAATTTATATTAACCTTTTTATTTACTGTTCATGAAGCCAATTTGTATCATGGATTATAAAAGTCAAATAGAACCACATAGATTTTAATCTTTTTATGGATTGAGTCCAAGAAAAATACGACTTGACAGATTTTGATTAAATAAACTTGTTGGGTCAAACGCTCTATCATCAACCTGAAATTATCAAATTTTTATTTGGTTTTTGCTGGTGATTTATTCTTTGTGCCACTCAACATGGTCTCTTGATTTTGTGTACTTTTATATTTCTTCCTCTGAACAATTAATCTAGTATTAGAGTACATGCTATATTAATCTTATTTGATTTTTAGCTTTTTTAATATAATGAAACATTTCATATATAAAGTTTTAAGAACATGATACTTCCTATCTTACCACTCCCCCTTCCTTATCTTTCAATTTTGCAATGAAATATTTTAATTTACTTTATAATATAAGCTTAATCCTTCACTAAACACAAATTCAGCAGAGATCTTATATGAAAAGGCCCAATAATAAAACATCTCAAATGGATATAAAAATATCTTAGCACATTTCCTGTAAGGTTTTAATCTACATTACTAAATGTAAATCCTTCAAATCATAATTATATATATATACATATATATACACACACACACACACACACTCCAATCTTTAATTCTCAGACTCACGGGTCTAGAACTATGTTCCTAACTAATGTACCTAGTATTACCCTCTTAGAGTTAACAGATGCTCAGTAAAAAGCAGAATGAATTAAAGTCAAATGATTGTACTCTATTGGACATAGCTGTTTTTATGGACATGGTGGCATTTTCAGCATTACGGTATAGCTGATATTCACTATTTTTTGTCTTTTGCTAGTCTTTCCAGAGATACTCCCTGACTCTGATACTGGTGTAGGGGAAACAGAAAATAAATAGAATTTGCTGTCTTTTCTTGCTACTCTAAGAACTCTTAAATATTTGCTTTCAGAAATAGCAGAGGAATTCCTGGTAATTTCTGTAAATTGTACTACATTGGTCTTAGTATAGAAAAAATATCAAAGGGAATAAAATTCTGCTAGAAACCTATGAAAAATGCAATCAGTTAACACATTGTGTTTTATAAAGATGCACTCCATAGCATTATTTTTCAATTTTGGTACCAGACAATAGATAGTGGAGCAATCTTGTACACTGAGGATTATCAGCAGCGTCCTTGGCTCTACAATGGATGCCAGCAGTGCTCTGACAATCAAAGATGTCTTCAGACATTGACACACGTCACTTGAGGGGGAAGATACAGTGGTTGGAAATCACACTTCTATATCCATCGCTAAGTGTTGTTGATTTTCATTAAATTTGCATATTAACTGGCTAAAGAAATGCATACATGTATTTCTATAGAAAAATTAAAAACATATCAACATATATTAATTAGCATACTCCAATTTGTGAGAGTTGCACTATGTAAACACACATTTAATTTATATAAATGTCAGATTATTTAAATAATATCTCTAGCTGGAGATTCAATCCAAGTTGACTTTACTTTTTTTTCTTTTTAAAGTTTTTATTTTCATCTATGTGAAAGGCAGAATGCAAGAGAGAGAGAGAGAGAGAGAGAGAGAGAGAGAGAGAGGGAGAGACAGATTTTCCAGCAAATGTTTCCAACAGCTGGGGCTAGGCCAAAGTGAGAAGCCCAGGACTTTAACCAAACTTCTCATTTGGGTGGCATGGCGCAAGTACTTGAGTCTTCATTTGCTGCCTCTCAGATGCATTAGCAGGAAGCTGGATTGGAAGCAGAGAGGGCAGAACTCAAACTGGCACTCCAATATTGGATGTGGATGTTCTAACTGGTGGCTAAATCCATTATTCCATAACACTCACCCGACATACTTTCTGATCATATTTTCTGTGTGTTCTATTACTGCCATTTGACTAACGACTTTAATTTTCTTGCTTCATTATAGGTATCCTCAAATACCTTTTTAAATTATTTCTGTACCACTGTGAATGTTATACAAATAAATATATTTATTGGAATTTGGGGTTATAATTTGTGATGTTTCTTCACTTTATAACATTTTATAGCTTTGTTTGATGACTCCTTACAAGTATCAGCTCTTCAAATAGAGCCTATTCTGGATGATAAATAGCTCAAACTTCAGTCCACCCATCTCTGTCTCTAGACAAGCCTAGAACCATGTGCTCATGCCTCTTACCTACCATTGTAAGCTTGTCTGTGCCATGTTTATTCTTGCAAATAGATAATAATAACTAAAATAACTAAAGCCTGTCTCTGATGAATGCCATTGAGAAATATGTTTCCTTGTTATTTTGAAAAATGATCCTCCCTTTATATCTTTACTATTAAGTTGGTTAATTCTAAGAAGTAGAATTCTAATTTGACTGCCCATGGGTTGCTTAAGTCTTAGCCAAGGTCTTTGGTGTTAGGAATTCTTGTTGTTTGCACAAGTTCAAATATGTGAGAAATAGTTCTTTAACAGTGTATAGAGAGCACTGTTTGGGCATAAGGAAATGGGAAAAATGAACTAAAATACAGCAATCTTTTCCACAAAACTGATTCTTATGAACTGAAATAACAATGCTTTAAATTAAAAATGACTTCTCTATTTATATTTATTCCTTTTTATTGAGTGGATAAAACTTTTTTATAAAAGGAATGCTAAAAGTGAGGATAGTGTAAATTTTGTTTCATATTTGTACATAGCATCTTTGAGATTGTCCTATAAACAAATCAAGGAAAAAATGTGACCTTGAGAAAGTCTAGGAAAAATACACTTAAAATTCTTGGGGCTGGCATTGTCATTTGGCAGATTAAGCTAGTGCCACCTGCAATGCTGGCCTCCCATACGTGCCAGCTTGTGTCCTGACTGCTTGAGTTCTAATCCAACTCCCTGCTAATGTGCCTAGAAGGGCTGAAGAAGATTGTCCAAGTATTTGTGCCCCTGCTACCCATGTGGGAAACCAGGATGGAGTTCCTGGCTTCAGATGGCCCAACCCAGACCACTGTAGCTATTTAGGACATGAACCAGTGGATTGAGGACCTCTTTCTCTGTCTCTTCCCTCCTCTCTATAAACTTTTATGATTTTTTTTTATTTTCTTGAAAGGTAGAGTTTTATATATATATATATATATATATATATATATATATATATATGGAGGGAGGGAGGGAGGGAGGGAGGGAGAGAGAGAGAGAGAGAGAGAGAGAGAGAGAGAGAGAGAAAGTAATCTTCCACCTTCACTCCCCAAATGGCCCCAACAGCTGGGGATTGTCCAGGTTGAAGCCAGGAATCCAAAGTTCCTACTAGGTCTTCCACATGGGTGCAGGGGTCCAAGCACTTGGGTCATCTTACGCTGCTTTTTCAGAGCATTTGCAGGGAGCTGAATCAGAGGTGGAGTAGCCGGGTCTTGAACCTGTGCTCATATGGGATGCCAGATTCACAGGACTCACAGGAGGAGGCTTAACTTGCTATGCCACAGTGCTGGACCCAAACCAATTCAAGTAAGTAAGTTGATCTTTAAAAACAATTCTTAAGTTACAATTAAGTTAATGTTGACTCAAGTTCCTAAAGAATTTATGTGTGTCTGCTCTCTCAGATGTTAAAATTCTAACAGTGTCCTAAAGACACTAAAATAAAGGAGAAGAGAGGTAGAGACTTTTATATTCCAAGGACCCCTCCTTACAATCTGTCTACTCAGAGTTTCTGAGGAAAAAAACTTCCTCTTTCAAGAATGTTAAGCTGGGTCTCACATGCTTCACACTTCCTAAGACTGTCATGAGACTTTCATGTGGTAATCACATGTGGTAATCACATGTGGTAATCACATGTGGCAAATCTCCACTCTTTCCTTCACTTAATATATTTTGAAGCCCTACTATTGAGTACTCAGATAATCTTAGAATTAACAATGACCCAGAAGTTAACACAATGGATGAAAATCCCTGTATTCAAAGGACTTCTATTGAAACATGACATATAAAAACAGGCAAACAAATAAGTAAAACATTCGTTTGATGACAACTGCTATGGAGTTCTGGAACGAAACAGAAGTTTCAGTTTTAAATGCTTTTCATGTGAATTCTTATGCAAAAACAACACAAACACATGAAGAATGTGTGAGAGCCAGGATTCTGGAAGAACAGTGTTCCAGAGACAATGAAAGATGAATCTAAAGGCACTGAGGTCAGAATGATGCTGGCAGGTTTCAGGAGCAGCAGGGTCGTCAGTGACACTGTGGCATGTTGAAGTAACGGCTGAGAGGGAAGAGGTGAGATTGGGAAGATTCTCAGGAGCCAGAGTTGGATAGAGCTTGCAATCTACATTATCACATTTTCAGAGAAATGGGTTGCTTTAAGAAGATTTTAGACAGAGGAGCTGACTTGCATTCTAAAGGATCAGATGAAAGGAAAATATGTAAGTATGAATACCACTCAGGAGCTCTTTGCATTTAAATCAGAGTGATAACAATGGAGATAGCAAGGCATGTAAACATTCTGGGAAATGAAAAACATACTTACTCATTTAGTCAAGAAACAAACACTTTTTGGATGTACTTTTTAGATATACAGTAAAGAAGATAACAGACTAGCTTGTACTTGGGTGTGTTATCTAATGAAGTCCTTTAACAAGCAGATCACCGCCAACATTCTCAATAGGCTTCAAAGATATCTAGAAAATGCAATCTTTTCAGCAGGGAGATTAAATAAATACAACACCAAATATAGGTTGTGATTAAAAAGCAGCATGGCAATGGGAAGAGATTGCCAACCACCGCCTCATCTTCCATCAGCATCTCAATAAAAAGCCAGCATAAAAGGAGAATGGGGTATCTAAAAAAATGTGAATCATCTGCACAGATGTCTGCTGTTTCTGAAGAATTCCGACTTCCACTTTCAAATTCACAGGCGTGTCTCTTTATGGACCATGTTATTAATGAAATGGAAAAGAATGCACAAGAAAGCCTGCTGTTGTCTGAAATTATCTTTACTTCTAAACTGCCACTGGCAATAACTGTCTCTTCTCCAGAATTCCGGAACAGTGAATTCTTTCTTCACCAGATTAAAAGCAAAACAATAAAAACAAAACAGAACAACCACCACAGGGCAAAAAAAAAAAAAAAAAAAAAGAAAAAGAAAAAGAAAAAGAAAAAGAAAAAAAACCCTTACCATTTTGGAATTATGCTTGTGTTTTCGCCTTTGAATTATGCTGATGTGCTAAACTCTAGCAATTCAATTTTTAATAATAAAAGATTTTAAAGATTATCAGCAGAGTATCAAAAGATGAAAACCATTCACCATCTCATTCACTATCCCAAAACCTAGTAAATCAGTGAAAAATTAGAAAGGTTATAATTTTCTAAGCCACCCATAGTGAATTCCAGTCACTAGATGGATATCTTCCCAGTTTTGTTTTTAGGCAGAATGGCAGATTTCATAACTTGAATAATTCTCCCAGTGGGAAGAATTCAATAAATACTTAAATACACACCCCCACACATACACTCATACATGCAGGACTTCAAAAAGTCCTGAGTTTATTGTGATGCAAATTTCTTGTAGTCCAGAAATATTTTCATAGTAAACGGAGGAATGCCTTTTATGAAAAAATGATGCAAAGATCTCCAAAAAGATTTCTGCACCTAAGTAAACTCATACATTAAATTCCATTTTCAGGAACTTTTGAAGTCCCCTCATAAATGTATCAATGTGTATATATATATTCACACAGTCATTTATACATACATTTTTATATATATTACCAAGCTGACAAGGCAAAGAATCCATAGTAGATGAAGACAAAGAAATATTCTAACAGGTTAGTAAATGCCAAAGTTGCTTTTAACCCCTTGGTATCTTCTCTTGTTATAACCTTGAGCTTCTGTTTTGAAAATGGTAATACACAGGAAAAAAAAAAAAAAAGCCTGTTTTACCGAATGTGATGAATGCATTAGAAAATCACATAAAAAGCTTAGTTTTTGAGCCATAAAGTTTAAAGACATCTGAACAAAGAAGAAAGAAATTTACCTGTCTTGACTGGAAATGAATAGAAAAAAGCTCAACATTAAGCAAAGAAAACAAAAACAAACTTCCCAACATTTTAATGATCACAAATGAATTCATAACATGTTGTGGTTTGCTCTGATTTTTATGCTACATGCATGAGCATAAAAATACCTTGATGGGCCAGCATTGTGGTGTAGCGGGTAAAGCCACTGCCTGCAGTGCTGGCAGCCCATATGGGTGCCAGTTCGTGTCCTGGCTGCGCCACTTCCTATCCAGCTCTCTGCTATGGCCTGGGAAAGCAGTAGAAGATGGCCCAAGCACTTGGGGTCTGTCAGGGAATTATGAAAGAGAAGAAGCTGCACTCTAAGCTGCCCTGCAAGACGAAATGGCCTAACTGCAGACTGTTGTTACAACTATGTAACCCTTCTACTATGACTACAGGGCCTAGGAGGGCGGCATTGCTATGACTATAAGGGCCTGGGAGGGCGGCGCAGGGGCCAGGTTGGCCTTTAAAAACTGTATGTAAGTAGACCCTCATATGCTGTAAAGCAGAGGTTGCTTAGCCTCTCTCCCCGGTCCATAGTGCCTTGTGCCCATGGGGATTCTCCTGGTTCATAGTGCCTTGTGCCCGTGGGGATTCTCCTGGTCCATAGTGCCTTGTGTCTGCAGGAGTTTGGCTGAGCAGTCTCTCCCTCTAGATGCCATAATAAAGGTGTGTACCTGAGTCTTCTCAGTCTCCTTTGTTGAACCCGTCCTTGGCTTCCTGGCCAGTTGCTGATGATTGGGAAGCCGACAGGGTCCTTGCACCCTCATGGGAGACCTAGAAGAAGCTCTTGGCTCCTGGCTTGTGATTGGCACAGCTCAAACCATTGGCCAACTGGGAAGTGAACCAGCAGATGGAAGACCTCTCTCTCTGTCTCTCTCTGTCTCTCCCTCAGTGTGTGTGTATGTGTGTGCTTCTGCCTCTATGTAACTCTTTTAAATAAATAAATAAATAAATAAATCTTTAAAAAAATACCTTGAGAAGAATTAAAATGTTGGTAGGTCCTACTGGTAACTATGAGACCAATGGAAAATTTTTTAACAAAGGGAGCTCAATCTTAATAAGGCCTCAAATGATTTCTTCAGAAAAATATTTCCTAAGAAAAGGAACCTGCAGTGAGAATTCACAAATTAGATCAGGAAGGAACGTGGTGTGAGTGAAAGCAAGCACAAAAATGACAAAAATATTCAAATTCACACTTTTGACATAAAATTTAGTAAAGAATTAATGATACTTAGTTTGCGAGAAAATCTGTAAACATAAGAAAGGAGATAGAGCATATTATATCAATAAATTACCCTTGAAAAGTAACTGACATGTTATAATTGAAAAATATAATTGAGTTAAAATTCAGTAGAATGAGTTAAAATTACAGTGTCAGCACAACTATACAAATTAGAAGATGTATGAGAAGAAACATACCACAGTGAAAAGAAAAGATGGAGAGTTAAAGAAAGGGTAGGAAGTGTGGAGTATAAAATAAGAAACTGCATCTATTCAGATTTCTAGGAGATAGATGATGGAAATAAAAACTATATATAAATAGAATCATGTTTCTTGAAGGAGTGAGACATGATAACTCATACCCTAAAAGCCCAAGAAATCCTAGCAGGAATAACACACAAATAAAAATATATAAGGGTACCTCAAAAAGTTGGTAGAAAAAACAACTTTTTTGAGTAAAAAAAAATGAGCTTTGGTGTTGGAATTTAGGTTGCTGATTAAGATGCCTGCAAAACATCCTGTGTTTTACACCTGGCACTAGCTCAGGGATCCATTTTCTTGTTTATGCAGACCTGGGAGACAATGATTTTTTTGGCTCAAGTAACTGAGTTTTTGCCACTCACATAGGATACTCCTGGACTGAGTTCCCAGGGCCCAGCATAATCCTGGCCATTGTGGGTATGTGGGGAGTAAGCTAGAGGATGAGAGTCCTCTTCATTTTGTCTTTCAAGTTAAAATGATATTTATTCTGGTACAAACATTTTTTGAAATACAGGCCTACTTTTTCATCACACATTTTTCTTGTACTTTTGAAGACCTTTTGTATGCATGGATTTGAACAATTTTATATCAAAATAAATATCTTTTTCATTTCCATGTTTTTGAAGTATTTTCATAGAACTAGCATTTTCTCATAATAAAGTTGAATACTAAAAACAGAGAGCTAGTTAGACGTAGTAAAATGGAAGCCAGATTCTTGTCAAAACGTAGCATTTAAATAGATGTCATTTTTGTCAGCAAAAATGGAAACTAGATGACAGGAGAATGGTATTTTCAATGTGCTCCTAGAATGTTATTTTGAACTACAAATTCTATAATCATTAAAAGTTTCTTTCCAAATGAAAATTAAATAGAGTTTTGTATCAGCTATTCCTAAGAAACATTTCAATCAAATTACTCCAAATTGAATATTTAAAATGTAAGCATGAATGATAGACAAAGATACTGATGACTGTGTCAGTCTAAGTTAACAAGAAAGTATACATCAATAATATGGCAAAATTTGAGGAAAAACAAAGAGCAAACCAATATTCAAACATCATAGAATCTGTCTTAATCAGGAGAGGACAAAAAAATCCTGTAGATGCTTTTTTCCTCTTCATCCTATTACCACTCTAAATAATCTTTCTCTTTGTAATTCCTTTCTCTATCAGAAATTCAGAGAATGCCTTTCTGAATCTTGATTTTCCATTAAGTTATAGACTTAAAAAATTCTTTGTATAAATTTAGCACAAAGTAAATTCAATGTCCAGCAATACAGGATAATTACAATATGAAGTTTAAACAGTCCTAAAATAAAATTAAACCAATTCTTTCTTAAATGTTTACAACAGAAAGTAAATTTTCTTAAAGGCTATTAATCTATATTTAATTTAAGAATATCCTAAATTTTCTTTTCTCAAACAATTGATTTAAATTTCAAAGCAATACTTTCTTCTAAAATTAACAAATAGACAAGCCTAAATATTCTCTATTTGAATCTGGAATGCATGTATTTTTGTTGAAACAAGGGTTTCACATCTCCCTTAGTGCATTTCCCTATAAAGTTAAACAATATTCAGTAGGCCATACTCATTGGTGTGAACAACCACTGAAGCACTTTCACAGCCATTTTTTATGAAGTTATGTTCAATCTTCATAATAATTCAACAGGTTTGCATGTTCACAAACTACCACATTTATGTTAGTAAGTACACATTTAAATAGGTCTTTTTAGATTTCTAAATGATTTTTAAGTCTATAGGGATTTTATAAAAGTGAGTTAAACCATATTTATTCTTTCTAATGGTTTTGTTAGAGTGGCACATGTAAAGAGGTTATATAATCAAGAAAGAGTAAAAATCATAATATACAAATGTATTTTCTCAAATATTCCCTATTATTATCCCATTTTAATGTTTGAAAGCTTTAAAATATTCACACAATCATTACAAAAAATATTCACTTGATCCTAGATTAGATTACAGACTAAGGGAATTTTTGTTAAAGCCAACTACTGCTAATTACCATGAGAGGAAAAAAAAGCTTTCTAATATTTAAATGAGGTACAAAGACATGAAGTGTGTATGTTTATTTTTCTCTTCATATCCGTTATTTAATATGGATATATCTTATTGGATAAGGTGAACATCAAATAAACGTGAGTTTCTTTCAAATAATCTGATGAATTTGTGCAAAGGTTTCAAACATTTTAGTGAAGCTTATAAGGAGACATAAAGGCCTAAGCATGGTTTTAAAAGAAACTTAGAAAAAGTCTGTGAATGCCAGAATAGTCTCCAGGCCATCAGTCTCCAGTCGTCAGCATATTACTCCACATGCGACCACTACTAAAAATGTCCTTGTAATACTTCATTTTTCTACAGCTGTCCTAATTTCATATCATCTTTTTTTCCTTAAAATTTAAATTTCAGCTTTGTTTACTTTTATAAGTTTCTTTTCTATATTTTCTTTTTTTTTAAAGATTTATTTACATATTTGAAAGTCAGAGTTACACAGAGAACAGAGAGGCAGAGAGAGGGAGGAGGGAGGGAGGGAGGGAGGGAGGGAGAGAGAGAGAGAGAGAGAGAGAGAGAGTGTGAGTCTTCCATCCAGTGGTTCACTCCCCAATTGGCCTCAATGGCCGGAGCTGCGCCGATCCGAAGCCAGGAGCCAGGAGCTTCCACTGGGTCTTGCACACAACTGCAGGGGCCCAAGGACCTCGACCATCTTCCACTGCTTTCTCAGGCCATAGCAGAGAGCTGGATAGGAAGTGGAGCAGCTGAGTGTCCACTGGCACCCATATGGGATGATAGTGCTTCAGGCCAGGGCGTTAACCCACTGTGCCACAGTGTTGACCTCTCTTTTCTATATTTTCTGAAAGAAGTTCACAATAGCAAGATAACAGAGGACCTGATTAGGCTACAGCACAGTTCAAGTCCTGCCTGCTGCAGCACAGTCAAGCCCTGCCTTCTCTGCTTCCAATCCAGCTTGTTGTCAACGCGCCTGGAAAAGCGGTAGATGATGGTCCGGGAGCTTGGGTCCTTGCACCCTTGTGGAAGAACTAGATGAAGCTCCCAGCTCCTGGCTTCAGCCTGGCCCAGGCCCAGCTGCTGTGGCCATCTGTCGAGTAAACCAGTGGATAGAAAATAGACCCATCTCTCTTTCCCTCTCTCTGTAAATCTGACTTTCAAATAAAAATAAACCAATCTTTTTTTAAAGCTACCAATGTAAGATCAGTGAGCACAGCATTGAATAGAGATGCTGGCAACTCACTCTTGCAATCCAATATGAACTGGCAAGAGCACACTATTGCAGGAATGTGTGATAAAATACCTATAGTTCTGGCTATTCCAATGGTATTAAGTGATATACAAAAACCAAGTAATTATGTCTTGAATGAAACATCATTATAAACTCTGGTACAATTACATTGAATATCACACTGATAATCAGAAATTCAAATGCTCTCATTAGTTCAGTAAGAATTCTTTTTTTTTTATGATGTTGAGTCTTTGGAATTTATTTATTTATTTTTTTTATTTATTAAACTTTTATTTAATGAATATAAATTTCCAAAGTATAGCTTATGGGTTACAATGGCTTCCCCCCTCCCATAACTTCCCTCCCGCCCGCAACCCTCCCCTTTCCCGCTCCCTTTCCCCTTCCATTCATGTAAAGATTCATTTTCAATTCTCTTTGTATACAGAAGATCAGTTTAGTATATATTAGGTAAAGATTTCAACATTTTGCCCATATAGCAACATCAAGTGAAAAAACTACCATTGGATTACTAATTATAGCATTAAATAGCAATGTACAGCACATTAAAGACAGAGATCCTACATATTTTTTTTTTCAAATTAATTAATTTTCTATGCCATTTCCATTTTAACACCAGGTTGTTTTTTTTTTTTTTCCATTTCCAATTCTCTTTATATACAGAGGATCACTTCAGTATATAATTAGCAAAGACCTCATCAGTCTGCGCCCACACAGAAACGCAAAGTATAAAAATACTGTTTCACAACCTGGTGTTAAAATGGAAATGGCATAGAAAATTAATTAATTTGAAAAAAAATTATGTAGGATTTCTGTCTTTAATGTGCTGTACATTGCTATTTAATGCTATAATTAGTAATCCAATGGTAGTTTTTTCACTTGATGTTGCTATATGGGCAAAATGTTGAAATCTTTACCTAATATATACTAAACTGATCTTCTGTATACAAAGAGAATTGAAAATGAATCTTTACATGAATGGAAGGGGAAAGGGAGCGGGAAAGGGGAGGGTTGCGGGCGGGAGGGAAGCTATGGGAGGGGGGAAGCCATTGTAACCCATAAGCTATACTTTGGAAATTTATATTCATTAAATAAAAGTTTAATAAAAAATAAATAAAATAAAAATTTAAAAAAAAAATACTGTTTCAGTACCAGTCATAGCATCACTTGGCTTTAGACGACACATTAGGGACAGATCCCACATGGGATGTAAGTACACAGTGACTCCTGTTGCTGACTTAGCAATTTGACACTCCTGTTCATGGCGTCAGTAATCTCCCTAGGCTCTAGTCATGAGTTGCCAGGGCTATGGAAGCCTTTAAAGTTCGCTGACTTTGATCTTATTCCGATAGGGTCACAGTCAAAGTGGAAGTTCTCTCCTCCCTTCGGAGAAGGGTACCTCCTTCTTTGATGGCCCCGTTCTTTCCACTGGGATCTCACTCACAGAGATCATTCATTTAGGTCTTTTTTTTTTTTTCCATGATATCTTGGCTTTCCATGCCTGCTATACTCTCATGGGCTCTTCAGCCAGATCTGAATGCCTTGAGGGCTGATTCTGAGGCCAGAGTGTTGTTTAGGACATCTGCCATCCTATGAGTCTGCTGTGTATCCCACTTCCCATGTTGGATCTTTCTCTTCCTTTTTGATTCTATCAGTTAGTATTAGCAGATACTTGTCTTGTTTGTGTGATCTCTTTGACTCTTAGACCTATCAGAGCTATCAATTGTGAGCTGAAATTGATCACTTGGACTAGTGCGATGGCATTGGTACATGCCATCTTGATGGAATTGTGTTGGAATCCCCTGGCACATTTCTAACTCCACCATTTGCGGCCAGTCCGATTGAGCATGTTCCAAATTGTTCATCTCCTCCCTCTCTTTTTCCACTCTGAAATTTAACAGGGATCACTTTTCAGTTAAAATTTAAACACCTAAGAATAATTGTGTGTTAATTACTGAGTTCAACCAATAGTACTAGAACAACAACAACAGCAACAAATACTAAAAAGGATAAAGTATTACATTGTACATCTAAAGTCAGGACAGGAGCTGATCAGTTCATTGTTGCTTATAGTGTCCATTTCACTTAACAGGTTTCCCCTTTGGCGCTCAGTTGTCACCGATCAGGGAAAACAAATGATATTTTTCTCTTTGGGACTGGCTTAATTCACTCAGCATGATGTTTTCCAGATTGCTCCATCTTGTTGCAAATGACTGGGTTTCGTTGTTTCTTACTGCTGTATAGTATTCTATGGAGTACATGTCCCATAATTTCTTTATCCAGTCTACTGTTGATGGGCATTTGGGTTGGTTCCAGGTCTTAGCTATTGTGAATTGAGCTGCAATAAACATTAAGGTGCAGATGGCTTTTTTATTTGCCAAATTAATTTCCTTTGGGTAAATTCCAAGGAGTGGGATGGCTGGGTTGTATGGTAGGGTTAAGTTCAGGTTTCTGAGGAATCTCCAGACAGACTTCCATAGTGGCTTAACCAGTTTGCATTCCCACCAACAGTGGGTTAGTGTCCCTTTTTCCCCACATCCTCTCCAGCATCTGTTGTTGGTAGATTTCTGAATGTGAGCCATTCTCATCGGGGTGAGATGGAACCTCATTGTGGTTTTGATTTGCATTTCTCTGATTGCTAGTGATCTTGAACATTTTTTCATGTGTCTGTTGGCCATTTGGATTTCCTCTTTCGAAAAATGTCTATTGAGGTCCTTGGCCCATCTCTTAAGTGGGTTGTTTGTTTTGTTGTTGTGGATTTTCTTGATTTCTTTGTAGATTCTGGTTATCAATCCTTTATCTGTAGTATAGTTTGCGAATATTTTTTCCCATTCTGTTGGTTGCCTCTTCAACTTTCCTGACTGTTTCTTTTGAAGTACAGAAACTTCTCAATTTGATGCAATCCCAAATGTTAATTTTGGTTTTGACTGCCTGTGCTGTTGGAGTATTTTCCAGGAAGTCTTTGCCTGTGCCTATATCTTGCAGGGTTTCTCCAATGCTCTCTAATAATTTGATGGTTTCGGGTCGTAGATTTAAGTCTTTAATCCATGTTGAGTGAATTTTTGTGTAAGGTGATAGGTATGGGTCTTGCTTCAAGCTTCTGCATGTGGAAATCCAATTTTCCCAGCACCATTTATTAAATAGACTGTCCTTATTCCAGGGATTAGATTTGGATCTTTGGTCAAATATAAGTTGGCTGTAGATGTTTGGATTGATTTCTGGTGTTTCTATTCTGTTCCATTGGTCTATCCATCTGTTTCTGTACCAGTACCATGCTGTTTTGATAACAACAGTTCAGTAAGAATTCTTAAGCAATAGATTTTAGTACTGCAAAATGTTTTTTAATTCAAATGAACTGGCCAAGTAAAATTGTTCGGTTTAAAAAAAAATACAATATACATTACACAATTTAAGCCTAACATATATAGCTTATCTTTAACTGTGCATGTTTATTTTGCATCATAAAAATGTGAAATTCAGCAATATTCCATAAGCATTTATTTAGCATCTACTATGTATAGCTGCTAAATATTGTGCTAAAAACCATGTGATATACATACATTCTATGCATGCTAATTATTGGTTATTAGATGCATATACTGTCCATATTTCATTGTTTAAACAGGATCTATATAATCCCAGTCAAAGTGAAAAACTTGAATCAGAGAGGTATAGGAAACAGATGCATTTCATTTCTCACAGAAAGAACAGGTTTTTCATATTTTTTTTATCTTTTATGTTCACTGGCTAGTAAGAATAATGGTAGCATTAAATATAAGGATATTAATCTATAAAAAATATTTGTTTTCCCCAAAGTCTTTGCTTTCACAAATGCAAAAGCCCTTGCTTAGTTTTCTGCTGAAATGAGGTCTTTAATTTTTTATTTGTTGAGCCCTTTATTTTGTAGAGTTTTACATCTTTGACTATGCTGTAAATTAAAATGTTATCTCCAAAATAAATATTATGTTTAAAAATGAAATAACATCTACCAGTATCAGAGGTGGTTGATCTGCAGTTGACATTCTAGGCTACCTATTTTGTGTAAATCATTTATGTTGGATGACTTTGAGAAATACAAATACGACAAGGAAATACTTTGGCTTCTTGCTGTAATCTGCAACATCTCATTTTGTGTAGAGTAACTTATATAGCATATAATGAGTATGCAGAGAATAAGAACTACACACATAGATATAATTATTAATAATTATAAGTTCCTATAAATTGTTTATTTTATGTGTAATACCTATATAAAACACTATCAAGAATGCAGAACGTTAACAATTACACCAAAAAACAGGTTAAATAACAAATATTAAACATTATCTCAATTGGATTACTTCAGAAATCTGGAGTTTGCTTCCTCCATACCCGACAAGACACACCCAGCTGTGTTTATTAGCTAATGGAAATGGAAAGCATAAATGAATATTCAAATAACTGAATCAGTAATTTTGAATTTTTAGAGAACAAAAAAAAGAAATGTGGAGAGTCTAGATTTTTCTCACATAAAAATATAAAATCATGGAATGGTTGCATAGTCATGAAATTTATTTTTTATTTCAATACACGAAGTATCATTACAATTATAAGTTACTGTGAAACAGTTTTTCATAAAATCCAAACATAGCAAACAAGTATAAATGGGTTGTACTAGAAAAGAGAGGGGAGCTGCAAGAATGCACTGAGCCAATAATGAATTGGCAGAAGGTTTTCCAAAGATTGCTCCTTGGCTGATTAAGAGAAAGGCTAACCTTCACTGATTCATTTATTTCATGGTTAGTATTCCTTGTTACATTTATTGGTTACCATATATTTATACATTGGCAAAGGCAAACCATCAACAACCAAACATTAAAGAAAATAACCCAAGCCTGAAATACAACTTTTTTTCTAATAAACTGTGAAAGTTGAATACATTAATTTCCAAATCCAGCACAAAGCATTTAATGGAAATTTAATTATGACAAATGGTGCATGTTTAGCCACAATGTTTAGAGTCTAAGTAGGTTTTAATCATCTCTTTAGTTCAATGAAACAATAAAGGATTTATAGTGATCTAATTATTGAAAACTACAAACACAGATCCCAAAGAAGTTTATCGCTAATGTCTTTTAATATCTGAATGTTTCTAGATTTGATTTGGAATAAAAATTATAGATCAGAAAAACCATATATTATTGCTTTAGATAAAAATTAAATAGAAAGGCAGTCAATTACTCCCAAGAAACTGGTAAATGACAAAGAATGACAAGCTTATCCTCTCCCATTTCCCTGTCTTCACTTATTTTCAGTTAAAAACCTAAATCTAACAGCAGAAAGAATGCAGAGTTAAAAGACATTACCCATGAGCATGAGGCCTCTTATAGGTTAACACTGAACCTCTCATTATCACCCCCAAACTTTGAATAACAAGGAGTAACTCTGTGTATTGCATGCTTATTATGTACCACATCTGTGTAAGTGTATTTTCTCTTTTAATCTTCTCAAAATTCTACACTGTATAGAACATTAATACATCCATTCCATAGATGAGAAGACTGAAGGACAAAGAAATAACCTGCCAAAGCCCCACAGCTGGAAAACTGGACTTTGACTGGGAATCCCTAAGTTTTATTCCAGACCTTGAGCTCTACCAAGACATAGCAACTTTGAAAGAACAGAGGAAAGGGAAGAAAGGGACTCATTAAAGTAAATAAGATTCCATGATCTACACACAAGTTACCCTAACACAGTCCTGGCAAATTGGGAAAAGTGTTCACAATGGCATCCCCTGAAACAGTATAAGAGTCTGTAAAGGCAAGGAGCTGTCCCCTGGAGTCCCTGGAAGGACCATCCAACTAGGTGTGAATAAACAGAATCCTGGCTACAGCAGGAGGGAGCAAATTAAGAGAAAAGAGACAAAACAATCGGTGCTTCCTCTCCTATGAATCCTAGAATAAATTCCATTCTAAAGGTAAGAGGTACAAATATGGATTATTCAATAATGTAAATTGTAAATTGCATAAATTTTAAGTTGGAGGCCAAATTTAAACCCCCCAAAGTCATACCAATTCCACATAATCTTATATATTAGTCTGTTTCTCTAAACTCATTGCTTAAAATAAATTAATTAACTAATTAACAGTACTCAGGCACATTTATAATTTTTTGACTTCACATTAGAATTAAATAAGTTTAATAATTACTAAAAATGATGATTCTGCATTTTATGCCCTAGTCTCTGGGTTTAGTAAATATAAAATTAAACATTCTAAACATCAGAACCACCGAGGAGTCCACACAAACATTTAGGGCACGATGTAATTTCTACTCTGTGAAGTTTTATAGAATTCTACCTTTTTAACTTCCTAATTCAGTAGATTTCACTGTGTTGTGAATATTAGAGATGTATTTCTTTACAAATTTTATTTTGTGCACTATGTTATATATAATTAACCTTCATAGATAAGCACCCAGGCTTTCTCTATATGTCCATTGGTTTTCAACTGTATAGTTTTAAGTGTTTTCATCCAAGTGTAGGAGAAACAATTTGTAATTGGGACAGATTCTCCCCTCACCCCCATTTTACCTCAGGTGACTTTTTCTGCACAGCCACAGAGTGGGTCACTATCACTGCAAATTACGTGTATATCCCTACTCCCATTGCTGAGCATGTTTCCAGAGAGCATATAGCTCAAAATCATTTTAAATGTGATTTCAATGAAAAATGCTTCAGTGGTAAAGAATCATCATATCACATTATGATTAAACATGATGCTTAAAATACAAAATTTGAGAAGGCAAAAAGCATTACTGGATTCATTCCAATTTTGTTTAAAATTTAACAGGCTGTAGATTAGAAATCTTTAATCCTCACAGTATTTTTGGATCAAATTTCCATCTAGATACATATTATAGCAAAGGATAATGACATGAAATGTTATTAAACAAGTGAACAATTAAATATATAAAAAATCACTTAAGTGTATTCTTTATTATAAAGAAAAGTGTCGGGGCTGGTCCTGTGGCATAGCAGGTAAAGCCGCCGCCTGAAATGCCAGCATCCCATATGGGTGCTGGTTCAAGTCCCAGCTGTTCCTCTTCCCATCCAGCTCTCTGCTATGGCCTGGGAAAGCAGTAGAAGATGGCCCAAGTCCTTGGGCCCCTGCACCCATGTGGGAGACCCAGAATAGCCCCTAGTTCCCTGTTTCACATCAGCTTAGTTCCAGCCATTGTGGCCATTTGGGGAGTGAACTAGCAGATGGAAGACTTTTCTCTTTCTCTCTCCTTTTCTCTCTCTCTCTCTCTCTCTCTCTCTCTCTCCCTTCTGCCTCTCTGTAACTTTGCCTTTCAAATAGATAAATAAATCTTTTTAAAAAATATTTCTGGATTATCAACAGTAACTGTCAACTATAAATCTCATGCAACTCCCCTGTACCATTTAAATATAAAAAGATTTGACCATTTTATATTTTAGTCAAAAAATTTACAACATATCAAAAAAATTTGATATGTTGATTTAAGATTTTTTCTAGACTAACAAGTATTCAAATTTTTATATAAAAATGTTCAAGAAAATGGAAAATTGTTGTGTGGCAGGAGGGAAATAATAAAATTTTCATACAAAATTCTAAGACAATGTGTAGTTAAATTGGGAAGATATTATTTATTGTCAAAATATGACTTTTAATTTAATAAAGAAAAATATCAGGCCCTTTCAAATCAAGTAGTTCAAGGAAGAGAATTAATGGAATCAAGATAGAGAAATTAAAGAACATAGGAAAACAAACCCATGAGGTACAACCAGAAGGGAGATAGTATAAGAAAGCTTCTTAACCATTTGGGAGAATTTGAACCATCTGAAAACATGGCAAGGTTAAATATTCATATACTCATACCCTCAAAAAAGTCTGCAAGATGACAAAAGTATATTATTTCCAGAAATTCTTGAAGCCTGGACAAAGTTGTTCAAGTCCTCTAGAATAGGAATTCATGGCTGAGAGGCAGCAGTAATCCAGACCTGGGGTGAGGGTGGTTGCGTATTAAATTGTACAGAGAAGTGAGGTCTCAGACCTTTCTACATGTTTCTCTCCTGCTCTTTCTCATGGCGGATTTTTGATCCTTCAGGTCTCAGCTTCAATATTACCTCCTTAACCTCTTTGACCGTCATATATTTTTTTAAAGATCTTATTAATTGAGAGGTAGAGTTACAGAGAGAGAAAGGAAGACACACAAAGGTCTTCCATCCACTGCTTCATTCCCCAAATGGCCACAACAGCTGAAGTGGGGCTGATCCAAAGCCAGGACCAAGGAGCCTCTTTTGGATCTACCATGCACTTGGGCCTTCTTCCACTGCTTTCCCAGGCCATAAACTGAGAGCTGGATGAGAAGAGGAGCAGACAGGATGCAAACTGGAGCCCATATGCGATGCTGGCAATGCAGGCAGATGCTTAGCCTGCTGGGCCGCAGTGCAAGCTCCTGACCATCATATTTAAATTAGGATACTTATCTCATTCTTCTTTTCATGAATAATTTTTAAGCAAATTGCATTTGATAAAGATTTAAAAATCTGGAAGTAAGAGAAATAGAAAGGGACAGAGAGACAGCAATCTTCCATAAACTGGTTCACTCTCCAAATGGCTACAACTGCTGGGTCTGGGCCACTAGAAATCTAGAAGCCAGGAACTCCATTCTGGTCTCCCACAGCGGTGTCCAGGGCTCAAGCACTTTGGTCATCTTCTGCTACCTTCTCAGGTACATTACCAGGAAACTGGATCAAGCACAGAACAGCTGGAACTGTAATAGGCATTCAGATATGGGATATATGTGTTGCAATTACCTTTAATCTGAACATAACTTATTAGCATCACTTCATTGATTGTCTACATGCATGAACTATAACATGTAAATTTACTAATTTACTTATGTTATCATTTATTTTTCAGTCACACAATGTAATTATTTTCACTGACTGAGAAAAACATAATTGAAATGTATTATTGTTAATTCTCAAGTGCTTTTAAAAATTTGTATGCTATGAAATGAGAACAACATTGTCATATCTTTAATAGCTAGAAGCAGATGAAAAATGAGATGTACTTATTTAGTTGGCAGATATGGTTTTGTGTGTATACCCAATTATTGGTTCTTTTTTTATTTGAAAGAACAAGGGGGAGGATTTGGGAGAGAATAAAATGGAGTGGGTGTAGAGAGAGAGAATGAGAATATGAATGAATATGAATCTTCTGTCTGCTGGTTTATTTCCCTAAATGGCCACAACAGCAAGGGGTGGGCTAGACCAAGCCAAAACCAGGAGCCAACGTCTCCATCCTAGTCTCCTACATGGGTAGCAGAGGCCCAATTACCTCTGTTGTCTTCCCAGGTGCATTAGCAGAAAGCAGGGCCAATGGGACTTGAACTCGGATATGGGATGCCTACACTGAAAACTGGGGCTTAACCCAACGCACCACAACGCTGTCCCCTCATGGGGTTTTGTAATCATTTCCTCTCTTCTCATCTCTCTTCACCACTACAGGGGACTGTGGTCGCAGGTTGGAAACCAGTGCTCAAGGTCAGCAGTGGCCTGTAAAGCAAAGCACTGTATGACCCAAGCTTCCCTCAAGCCTGTTTAAGTTCCACCCTTCTCAGGTCTCTAAATTCATGCACATTCCTGCTTGCTTACTTTGCCTACCCATGCTGACCTCCCTTCTGTTCCTCACATCACCGATCCATTCTTCCAAATTTTTGCTCACATGTCACCTCCTGAAAGAGTTTCCATGACTTTCCCTATAAAGTAACCTTGCTTCTGCCCCAGTTTCACCCTTTTTCCCCCAAGTTTGTTTCCTTCATGAACTTCTCTAATCGTTTTTTACACAATTTCACCCACATATATTAAATTTAAAGTAATCCTACATCATTAAAACTATAGTAATATAACGTTCTTCACCACTGGTTCTATACTGAACTTATTATCACTATATCTCCAATCTGTAGTACAATGAGTTGTAAGTACTTGGTTGACTAAAAGTATCTGTTGAATTAAAAAGAATTAACTCGTAGACTCTCCATACCAGAATTATGAAGGGCTTCGAAATAATTCTACCTCCACGCAAATTGCAGGTTTTTTAAGATGAAAAGGGAGTTTAGAACTAGAGCTCTAGAATTTTAGTAATTTCTGGCAGTGAATTATGTAGCCAAGAATGGAACTGACATCCATTTGAAATGTGAAATAATAGTCCTCATTTGTCACAGTCCTGGGTATTCATATTTCTGTATTCATACATCACATAAAGGCAAAGAATGGTTCACCAGAAGTCATCCTCATAAAATGATATGTTTAAAATAGATAGTTGGTGCTTAAAACTACATTAGATATAAGCTATACACAAAAATTGAGTCAAATTTAATCAAAATCAGACTCCAAACAAAAATGACCCAATAATGAAAACCATACACGTGATTCTTGCAGGGCATCCCCCTCCTACTTGCCTGCTTGGCAGGCCCTTTTTCCTTACGTGCAAGCCCTCTCTTTGCCTCTTGCTTTTTCATCTCTCTAAACACAGTACTTTTTCAGCTTGCTGTTCTAAACATCTAATAAGGAAAATACCTACACTTAGGATTTCAGCAGGTGACACAGAACACAATCAACAGAGATGAAATTTTGTTGCTTAACTTTGAACTGTAAATTATTTTGTGAAATGCTGTTTTTTCCCCTCTCTACTCCCTAGTCTTCCCCAATAGCTTCTGTCAGTTGTTGCTCAGAAGAAAAAAGGATCCTATCTGTTTTATTTGTTATCCCTTGTGAAGTTTAAGAGATTTGAATATGATTTTCAGACACTATGCTTGAAGGAGCTGACTACTAAGAAATAAATGAGATTGTTTCCAGCATCTAGTTTCCAAGAGATTAAATGAGAACAGAAGCCTTTGTGGCCTCCTCAGAGTGACCCACAGGTACTGATATTAATTCAACTTTCTGCCTTGGCTCTTTCAATTGTGGGGTGATGTGGATGAAGGATTAGAACAAGATTTCTTTGGAAATTTGCTTTAAGAATGAATGAGGCTGCTAGGAACCACTGAATCCTTGACATTTAAAATTGGAAAGACAAATAACAACAGTGTCTACATAAAAGAAAAAAAAGAGGCTGTATTTACAAAATGCAGATTCCTTTTAATTCTGTGGTACCTTTTTCTCTTTCCCCTGGATCAGAGCATGAGAGGAAAGGAGTAGAAAGTGTGTATGGATGTGTTTGTATGCAAGAAAGAGTGTGTCTGAGTATGTGTATATTCATGAGAGAGTGTGTGTGTATATTTGATATACATTTATATGTATGTGTATATATTGTGTGTGCTGAGTATGGGGAGACAGATGAATATGACTATGTATGTAGGGGGTTTAGATTCACTCTCCTATCACATCCTTTTTTTTTTTTTAATTACTAAGCAATGGTTGAAAATTTACAATCAATGGAAAACATAGTAACAGTAGTAAAATATTTTAATTCCTTTACTGCTTATTTGTGCATCTCTGTATTTACTATTCTTGCCATTTCTATGCTACTGAAGTACAGAAACAGAGCTATTACTAAGTTTTGCCTAATAATCAGTTCCATATGAGCATGTGTTACTCAGTGTTTATAATCAGGGCCTTCACGTGAATTTCCTGAAATCAAACATAGAAAGACATGGATTTATTAATATGTCTAACACTTGAATTTCTGAAATCTCCCATGTTACTTCTGCTGTGTACAGCGCTTAAGTGTGATCACCTTAAGTTTGGAGAATCCATCAAATTCCATGTGCTCATTGATTTCTTCCCTGGGACTCACACTAACCCATCAAATAAAGAAATCCATCTGCAGAAAACAGGGATTTTTAGCAAATGCTGTCTTTCTTTTAATTTTTAGTGGTGATTATCCTCCCAGTGTCCCATGTCCTTTCTTACTCAGATCTTAAAGGTATAGCAGAAAGTAATCCCCATTCCTCGATCCTTGGGTTCACATTATAGGATGTTATTTAAGCTTGTCCACTTAACATATCTAGAGCACTCATAAATCAAACATCATGCACTTAGTTTACATATTTTAGGGTATGATTGTAAACTACTGAATTCACTAACGTTTCTTAAGAGATGACTGTATCCTGTTTTTTCTTAACTGTTTTTCCACAATATTTACAAACATCACTGGCTACAGAGATCTTCTGCTCCTAACAGCTAAGCCATAGTGCTTGTACATTTATTCCCTTCTGTGGTTTGCCTAAGCTCTATAGAGTCTGGATTTTAAAATATAGCTATATAGTTTAATAAGCTGCAGTACTGAACAGTTGATCATCAAGATGTCAGCTCAAACTTTTCTAGCATTAAAGGACAAAGTACATCTTCCAAAAGATAAACTTCCCTAAAG
Source organism: Lepus europaeus (assembly GCF_033115175.1). Classification (NCBI taxonomy): domain Eukaryota; kingdom Metazoa; phylum Chordata; class Mammalia; order Lagomorpha; family Leporidae; genus Lepus; species Lepus europaeus. The sequence goes on along the minus strand of NC_084838.1, from coordinate 65,680,980 downwards.
TACAACTCTTAGAACAACAAACTTTCATATTTAAACAAACAACAGATACTTCTTAAGACATGGTGAATGCTCATGAATATGATTGAGTATATAATGAGCCTTCCCTGGGCCTATCAAAATGTTACTATGGCACTTTTTGGGTGAAAAGAGACCATTGGTGAAGGACAAGAATATTTAACAGTAACAAGTAAGTGATTGAAAGCAAAATAAATCTCAGTAGCTTTGCAGAATGCACACTGGATAACTAACACATGTAAGGCAGGGATCTTCTAGGAACAGCTTAGAGTACAATTCCAAATACCTGATTCTGCCTTTTTGCCTTCCCATATATACAAAACTCAATGGGTTCTGGGTCTAGAAGTGGACTCTAAATATTTGAATTTGAGAGACTGTGCTCGCTGATTGTGCTTATATATATAAGCTGTCATTTTCTGGCCAGTGACAGTGTGGTCACAACTCAGGGAGAATTTCCTTCTAACAGAATTAGGGCAGGATGACATTAGTAGGCAGTTGGGTGTCAACAGAGAACAAGATCTTGGGATTTTCACATCTACCCATTAGAACACAACCACTACATACACAGTAGGCCTCAATAACCAAAATTGTATTTTCTTGCTGAAAACTTGACAATATTAAACTTCACATCTTGCATATAAGTTACATTAATGCATAAAATTCAGTTCATCTTCCCATATCAGCATTAGATGAAATCACTAACATTAATATCTCATCATTTAGTCAAAAACATTCATTCATAGTGGAAGTGAAGAACATAAATCATTGTTCAAAACCCAATTTGTAGATGCGTGAGAAAGTTACTATAATTTAATTAAAGCAAAGTAATGACTGATGAATTATTTACATTTAAGGAAATGAATCTAAAACATAAACCAGGATTTCATACTTTTGTTTCATATGAATGACTCAGCTCTGTCCTTTACGTCTCCCTAAGAAATATGTTTGGGGGCTAGCACTGTGGCACAGTCAATGAAATGTGATTGTGAGGCTGGCATCAGGTCCCTGTCAATGGACCTGGGAAAACACAGGATGGCCCAACCACTCAGGCCCCTGCTGCCCATGTAGGATGAAGCTTCTGGCTTTAGCCTGGCCCACCCCTGGTCTTTGTAGCTGTTTGGGGAGTGAACCAGGAGATTGAAGAAAGATCTCTCTCTCTCTCTTTCTCTTCCTTTCTTTCTCTCTCTCTCTCTCTCTCTCTCTTCACTTCTCCCTCTTCAATTCTGCCTTTCAAATCAATCAATCTTTAAAAAAAAAAGAAGTGTGGGTAGAGGTAAATCTCTCCTACACAGGTAGACAATTTATTCAATAGTTGATCCTCTCTTCCAATATTTAGAAACTAAATTTTTAAAACAATTTCTCAGGTTGTGTGTGTGTTTCTTTTTTACTCTTCTTTCAGTTTGTGCCAAATACCTCACTAATTTTAATTGCTACAATTTATGATGCATTGTCTTTCACCTCATTCATTTTTAATCTTCAAAACAGTCTTTTCTAATCTATGCTTTTTGTTCATTCACTTAAGTTTTAGAATTAGCTCGTTAAGTACTGAAAAAAAATTATACCCTGTTGCAATTTTAACAGAATTTGCATGGAATTTATATTGGCAAAATAGTTTAATACTTTCCTAAGTCTTCACAACTATGTAAGAGATATACCTTTTCATAGCAACAAATTGAGTACCTTAAAAAGTCTTCTTTTAACATTTTAATTTTTCAGTGTTATCAGATACCTTGTATAAATATATTTCTAAGTATCTAATTTTAATTACATTTCCAATTGGTTATTGCTAATACATATATTAAGGAATGTTCATGAATATGGCTCTTATGGCTACCATATTTTTTATATTTTGTATATGGGCAGTCATCATATATAGATAAGAATATCATTTTTTATCTTTATGAACCTAATATTTTAAAGATTTTTATCTTGCTAAAATCTGTCATAGAACTGATACAGAAATGACAGTATCTGTAATCTTTGATATTATGCTTGGTGTAGATTTTGGCAGATATCCTTTATTAAATAATTTTTTAAAAGATTTGTTTATTTGAAAGTCTGAGTTACCAGGGCAGTGGTAGGGAAAAGATACCTTCCATATACTGGATCACTCCCAAGATGGTCACAATAGGCAGGGCTGGGCCAAGCCAAAACCAGGAGATTCCTCCAAGTCTTCCATGTGGGTGGCAGGGGTACAAACACTTGGGCCATCACTTGCTGCTCTTCCCAGGCCACCAAGAGGGAGCAGGATTTGCAGTAGAGCAGCCAGGACTTGGAGCAGCACCAATATGGGATTCCAGGGTCTCAGGTGGTGGCTTTATTTGCTGCACCACAACGCTGGCCCCTACATTAAATAATTTTTATTTTTCATTTTTATAGATATTTAACTTAATTTTTGAAAATTTTGAGTATGTATTGAATTTTCTGTACTTATTTAGAAAACTATATAGTGTTTTTATTTGATCAGTTCTTGTGGTTATTTAGATTTCCCTAAGTATGGTTAAACTACTTAAATTTCTATAAATAGGTATGGTGACCACTCATTTTGAACTAAACTAATATGGAGTTGATATTAGACTTTGCGGTTAAGACACAGGTTAAGATAACTTTTTCCTATATTAGACTACATGGATTTGATACCTGATTCCAACTTCCCATCAATGAAGACTCTGGGAGGGAACAGATAATGCTTTAAGTAAGTGGTAGTTCTTGGATTGAGTTCCTAGTTCTTGTCTTCAACCCTGTCATCCTAGCCTTGACTGTTACATACATTTGGAGAACTAAACAGAAGACATCTCTCATTCTCACTTTGCCTCTTAGGTAAATTTTGAAAAAATATTAAAACAATGCCTTTATATATATGGTATGATTGAAAAATTGGCATCTATGTAAATAAGAGATTATACACATTTTATTTCCTTTGTCTAACTTTACTACAAAGTGTTATTAACCTTGAAACCTATCTAGGAACTTTATGTTCTAGATTTATAAAACAGCTTTGCATTTAAATGTGAAAATTTACACCTTACAATTTTTACAACTTGGTTCTCTTAATCTACTGTTATTTCTCTCCTCCCCTTCCTCCTTCCTTCCTTGTTTCCCTTCTTTCTTTTCCTCCTTCAGAGTATTTGACCACTGATTCAAATTCTTTGAATATTTCATTTTTCTATAGCAACTTTCAGCAGTTTATATATATTTAGAAATTTCATTTCCTCTGAGATTTCAAACATGTTGGCCAAAAGTCATTTAGACTTCAAAAAATAACCTCTATCACATCTCTAGATCTCTCCCTTTCTCAGTAAAGATATGTGTATTATTTATGTAAGTAAATCTGTATTTATATAAATATATTTATGTGATATTGTTTCTCCCTTTAACAGAATCTTCTTACCATCTTGTTTCTATTTTTCATTGTACTATTGCATCTTTTTGTTTTCTAACTTCCTATTTAGGAGTCATAGCTTATCAATATTGAATATGTTTATATCATAAGCATGTATTTAGTCTCTCTATATGTGTGTATGTGTATATACACACACACACACATACCCCTTTAAATATTGCTTTAACTGATAACTCCAGGTTTTAATTTCAATTAAAATAAAAAAATTTAGTTACACTTTCTATTTTAACAGTAAATTTTGTAGAAAAGTAGAATTAAAAGATAAGCTTATTTTGAAAATTACAAATATACAGTTTTTTTTCATGTACATACACATCTATTTCTTTTTAAGAAAGTATTTATCTTTTTAAAAATTTTGGATTAACATTAAATACCTGTATTTTATGAAGTATAGTATAATAATTTAGCAGATATACACAGCATTAACCAATAATATCAAGCAATTAGCCTTTGCATTTCATTCTCTTAACTTTATAGTTGCCCCACCATTTTGTGGAACAGCAGAACCATTATATTCACTTGGTACTATGTATTTCAATAAAGCATGCAGTTATGTTAACCCTCCCCCCCAAAAAAAAATCTGATAACTCCAACAATGTTTTCGATTCCAAACAATAATGTATGGTAGAAAAAATATCATATGGTTAATCAGAAATAGTACAAAGGAAGGGACTATTGATTATAGGCAGATTTGGAAAAAGCTCTATTCTACAGTACATATCACAGTGGATATGCAGTGAACAAAACTGCAAAGTTAGTGCTAACTTTCTTGTCATTCAATGTGATTAGGTTTCTTAAAGTTTTCTAAATGCTGAATTTTTAAATGAATTTACAAAGGGAAATAGTTGTCCTTATTATGCTTATATATTATATGAACGTTTACTTGGTTAGGTAATTTGAATACAATGAAAATTTGAATTTAATAGTAATAGATATCCAACTAGATGTCAGAACAGCATAAGTTCATCAATTGATTTAGTTAGGAACCGGTGTCAAACACTGGAGAATATGCTCCTATGTGAACATACAACAAACAAGAGGGTTTTGCATTTCCTGATTACTTTTTGCAAAAGAACAAGTCTTTAGCAAACATTCCTCAAGCATAGTAGTAGTAGGGAACAGAGGTGAGGTTTACATCCTAAGTATGGATCTTTGCAGGGTTGTGAAGAAAGGGCCAGCAATGGCCAGCCTGTGAGGTCACTGTGATTTGAATGACACAGTGAGCCCAGTAGAACTGCATTATGATGAGGCTTTTCGACTGCATGCCATCCTTACGTAGAGATTCCTAAGATTTTTCTATGAATTTATGTTTTTGTTGGTTTCTAGTATTCAAATTTTGCTGTTCCCGGACTTCATCACATTTCTCTTCAAATGCTGGGAAAAGCAAAATATAATCTACTGGAAATAGCTTCACTGATTCCCCAGAAGTTATATTTCATACATTTTCAAAGCAGATTACTGCATAAAAGAATCTAGAATATTTCAACTGAGCAAAGGTTCAGAGATGTTTAAAAAAATTACATATAATTTAAATAATCTCATTAATTATAGATGTTAAAGTACAATTTATTTCAGTCAGCTGATAGAATTAAGAAGGTGGTGTTTCCAAGCGTTAGTTAGCGAAAAGGGTGGTAAATATTTTTTAAAGGATTTTATTTATTTATTTGAGAGGTAGAGTTACAGACAGTGAGAGGGAGAGACAGAGAGAAAGGTTTCTGCCTGATGGTTCACTCCCCAAATGACCGCAATGGCTGGAGCTGCACCGATCTGAAGCCAGGAGCTTCTTCTGGGTCTCCCACGCGGGTGTAGGGGCCCAAGAACTTGGGCCATCTTCCACTGCTTTCCCACGCCATAGCAGAGAGCTGGATGGGAAGAGGAGCAGCCAGGACTAGAAGCAGCGGCCATATGAGATGTTGGCGCCACAGGCAGAGGATTAACCTACTGCGCCACAGCGCCAGCCCCAACATTTTGAAGTATAAACAACTGTCCTCTTCTTCCAGACTTGACTGGATTTTGATCAGACTAAAAGTATAGGAACCTAAACTTTGAACACAAATAGAAGAATCAACATGGCTAAATGTGCAACCACCCTAATAAATTGCTATATATATTAGGTCGGTATTCAGGAGGTAGAAATGGAAGTAAATGTAGTAAAGGTCTCATTCATCATCTGTCTGGAGAGACAGGAATCAATGTGAAGCTGACATTCATTCTCAAATGCTAACTAGTTCATGAGGAGGGGTTTACAATTATGCAAAATTAAATTTTATAGATTTAACATAAATTTAATCTGTCATAAATGATTGGTGTGATGCAATTGTAGAAATATGTAGATTTTTTTCCTCAAATGTATACTAGGATTCTGATGGATACAGTCATCTTTCTCCACAGGAAATACCAAGCTGTACTGTGAAGGTCTTGGGGTTCAAGAGGAGGATTGATAAACGTACATAATTTGAAACTTAGTGTTTCAATGTCTCTTGTATTTTCTCATCTTTCTTGATTTTATAGTTAAAAAAGCAGCATCTCTTTGTTGTAGAGATATTTTAATCCACAATTCAACTATGCATCTCCACACTTTCTCTCTCTCTCTCTCTTTCTCTCTCTCTCTATATATATATACATATAATATATATATACATACATATGTATATATACACACACCTATGTATAAATTCATGTACTTATATATGCAAATATGTACATATATGTGAACAAAGTATTTATGCTAAGGAAGGCCAAAAGAAACAATTAGATGTTACTTTTTACTTGAAACTCTCATACTGTTAACAATGGCAATGACAACATGAGGATTTCTCATGGAGCAATCTACAGACTGATCATACTTCACTTGACTGAACTAGAATCATAAAATCTCAATTTTAAATAATAAATTAAATTGTTGACATTTTACCTAAATCAATACACATCTCATTCTGAAGAAAAAATGAATCTTCCCTTAATTTACTATTCAAGAATATATTGATTAAATAGAAGTGAGCCACAAGAGAAATGTCAAAATTGTTATATTTTGCAATTACCCTTATTTATATGTCCTTATATTCCTGATCAAGTTTTCTAATTTTACTCAATTCTGATTTTTAAATTTCATTGTAGATAACATATTGTTTCCATACACTTACTTGAATGGTTCAATGAATTTTAGTTTGCTCTATTTTTTCCCAATTTTTAGAATACTTGGCAAGCACTTTAGGTATTAATCTTTGGTGATCCTGATACTGAATTTTATAAGCTCTTCTTTATCAAAGATTTCTCAAAATATTGTGATGTTTGATTTTTATCAATCTTCCTCCAAGATTGATAACTGTTGCTAAAAATTTCATAACAATAGAAATATGGCATTCATATTTGTACCACATGTTTGCCATACTGAAAAATTAGCTAGATGTGGCTTTCTTGTATTAGAGAAAATATTCACAGAATGGGTCATAAAGTCTACAATTTTCTTAGTTTCTTTTAGGATGTTTACAGTGTTCATTCCAAGGAAGACCACATTGTTTCTTATTCTAAAATAAGCCTTAAGGGAGGGATAAATTAATGTCTCTTTATTGCATACCCATACACACACATATCCATCTTACAATTAGAGTCATGAGCATTTCTAGTTTATTTCATCACCATTTGTCTTCTTGAGAAGGATACAAATTATTTGAAACACATAGAACTTTGACATAGCAAGTAAATATAATGTAAATCTTTTAATGAAGTTTTTTGTAGTATTCCCTAAATTTACAGTATTGGATAGGTATTTGGTTTTTAAGTTAGATGATAAAAACAAATCTGATAGGATACTCAGAAAGTTGTACCATAGTGCTACATAGATAAAATTTGATTGTAAAGGAAATGAGACAAAATGTCCTACCATAGAATTTTTCTATTAAAGAATGACATGAAGATATTGCTCACAAAATTTATTCTTAGGCACGTTGAGAGAATAAGAACATTCACATGTCTCAGGAATTGAATCTATCAGTTCAAGGATGCATGAATAAAAAGTGAATCAGTTCGTTGATGGTGAAAGAGATGGTGATTGGTGGTATTCACACTTATCTTAAATCATATACTGACATTTTAAAAGGGGTATTTTTGCTGGTACTGTGGCATAGTGGGCTAAGCCTCTGCCTGTGGCACCAGCATCCCCATATGGTTACCGGTTCTGGTCCTGGCAGCCACTCTTCTGATCCAGCTCTCTACTATGGTCTGGGAAAACAGCAGAAGATGGTCCACGTGTTTGAGCCTCTGCACCCACCTGGGAGACCCAGAAGAAGCTCCTGGATCCTGGCTTTGGATCCCCCGAGCTCCAACTGTTACAGCCACGTGAGGAGTGAACTAGTAGATGGAAGACCTCTCTCTCTAATTCTCTCAAATAAATAAAATCTTTTAAAAAATATACTTCCTCTTCAAGTTTTTCTGTTTAGATGTTGCTCATGATAGGGAAAAGCCAGAATTGATCACATAAAAGAAAACATATGCGCAACTAAAAATGGAAGTGTATTTGAAAGAATTTCCTTTTTAAATATAATTTTTTTCAGAACCTAAAATGCAAGGATAGAATGGATAGATTCATGAAGTTACGTGTAGGGGCATAAAAATGAACAAAAACATCACCAAGAAAATGATGGAACATTTTTTAAAACAAGATTTAAAAACTGTTAATTTCAAAAGTTGATGACTATATTGATTATTTTTTCTCTTAATAATTCCCCACTGCTGTCTCAACTATAGTGACATATTTCTTCAACAAAGACATCATATATAGTAAAAATAAATAAATATCATGTTTTACTTTCAAGAAGTTAATAATCTTGACCAGGAGGCAAGACTAACATTCATGAATAATTAGAGAATAAAAAGCATATGATCAAATACTAAAATGCATGATACATAGACTATATAATGACATGAAACTTGAGAAAAGGAAAGGCTACTAAGTGACGGTACAATCACAGTATCTGTAGGCTTCCCTCATTCTTTTTTAATTTTTTTAATTTTTTTTTTTTTATTTTTTGACAGGTAGAGTGGACAGTGAGAGAGAGAGACAGAGAGAAAGGTCTTCCTTTGCCGTTGGTTCACCCTCCAATGGCCGCCGTGGCCGGCGCCGTGCCGATCCGAAGGCAGGAGCCAGGTGCTTCTCCTGGTCTCCCATGCGGGTGCAGGGCCCAAGCACTTGGGCCACCCTCCACTGCACTCCCTGGCCACAGCAGAGAGCTGGCTTGGAAGAGGAGCAACCGGGACAGAATCTGGCGCCCCAACCAGGACTAGAACCCGGGGTGCCGGCACCGCAGGCGGAGGATTAGCCTATTGAGCCGTGGCACTGGCCTGACTTCCCTCATTTGTTACTCTATGGGGAAATGCCATGGTCTGCCTGCCCCTCAAAGGTTCATGTGCTGGAAGCTTAGTCTACAATTGGGGAAGGACTGAGGTAGTTGAACCTTTAAGAGATGGGACCTACTGTAAGGGAAGTATACAATGGGGGTTTCACACTAAAAAATGGATTAATTCAGGTCTCCAAGGGGTAGGTTAATTCCTAGAGAGCAGTTTTTATATAAAGGTAAAATCTGACTCCCGCCACACTTTCTTGCATCCTCTGTTGCAGGTGACCTCTCTGATCATGGCCAATGCTCCCTCCATGTGCTGCTATGTGCCATGTTGTGATGTTTCCAGGGGCCTTTACCAGATGGTAGTGGCATGCCTGTTTGTCTTTCTAGCCACTACATGTATAAGCCAAATAAAATACTTTCCTTTACATTACCCAGCATCAGATACTTTTTCATAATAATACAAAACAGACTTAAACAATAGCAGTCATTACGGATCAATTTGGTCAAGTTATTATACTTCAGTCAGTTGTAAATTATCTCTTAAAGTCATATAAAAATGTGTATTTGGTGAAATCTGTTTTAAGGAGTAAACTAGTGTGCATTCCATGTATAACAGCCATGATGGGGATGGTGATGGGTGGGTGGGGGGGTGATGATGATGGTGGTGATGGTGTAAGGAGGTGGTAGCACTAGCTGCAGCATTTACTTGAGTGACAAAGGATGGGGTATGGAGTATATTGGAGTAGAATGGGAAATAAGGAAAAATAGTGAATTAGTTAAAATATTTACTATCAAGGGAAAAGCAGACTTGGTGAAATACAAACTGAAGGGTATCAATGTCCAGTACAAGTGGACGACACTCTTGCCTACCACAGTTATCATTATGTTTTCAAATAATCTTTTTTTTTTTTTAGAGGCACACTACAATAGTTAATTTTATTTGTTCAAGAGCTCATTTTTGCAAGCATTAAGCCAGGCTGCGCTTGGAGTCTGAGCCCAAAATTCACCTAGTAAGGAGGAGGAAAAGCAAACTGTGCCCCACACCCGGGGATGAGAGCTATGGGCTCAGGACTAATCCCATTAGAGCTTTGGTTTCTACAGCCTAGCACTCGCGAGTCACAGGTCTTTGAGGTCCTTCTGGATGTCCCACAAGGTGTCTGCACTTTTCTTGTGCTGGGCAACCTCGTCATCCTTGAGCTTCTGGTTGATGACACTGGTTAATCCCCGGGCATTGAGGATGCACGGAAGGCTCAGGAAGACTTCGTTCTCAATGCCATACATGCCCTTCATCATTGTGGATACTGGGTGAATTCTGGAGATATTTTTCAGCATGGATTCAATGAGATCAGCCACACTTAATCCAATAGCCCAGTTAGTGTACCCTTTTAGCTTGATGACTTCATAGGCACTTTCCACCACCATCTTGTGCACCTCCTTCCAGTTTTCACTATCGTTGTCCGTTCCCATCTCTGGATTCAGTTCCTGGAGAGAAACACCTGCCACATTCACTCCACTTCAGACAGCCACACTTGAGTCTCCGTGTTCTCCCAAAATCCATCCTTGGCAGCTGCTGGGATGAATGCCAAGTTTTTCAGCCATGAGATAGCGAAATCTAGCAGAATCCAGATTGCACCCACTTCCAATCACACGGTGCTTGGGCAGTCCACTTAGTTTCCAGGTCACGTATGTAAGAATGTCCACTGGGTTGGAAACCATGATGATGATGCAGTCAGGACTGTACTTGACAATCTGGGGAATAATGAACTTGAAGGCATTCACGTTTCTCTGCACCAGGTTGAGACAGCTCTCCCACTCCTGCTGTCGGACTCCCGCGGTCACCACCACAGTCTTAGAATTGGCTGTCACGGAGTAGTCTTTATCTGCCACAATTTTGGGTGTCTGGAGAAACAGACTCCCATGCTGCAGATCCATCATCTCTCCTTTGAGTTTATCTTCCAGGACATCCACAAGAGCAAGCTCATCAGCCAGAGACTTCCCCAGAATGCTAATAGTGCAGGCCATCCCGACTTGTCCAACACCCACTACAGTGATCTTATTGTTGGGGACTGCTGCCTCTTTGTCTGCGACTGGCGCAATGAGTTTCTCCTTAAGGGTTGCCATTGTTCATGGGCGGGCGGGCGCAGGAGCTGCGAGGCGCGAAGGGTCGGGCGGAGGAGACAATCATGTTTCAAATAATCTAATTAGCTTTGCTTTCCTTACTCTTATTTCTGAATGACACAGTTTGAAAACTATATTGCAGTGACATGTTTTTATAAGTTTTCTTATGTATTTATTTTCTTTTCATTGGAAAGGCAGAGAGACAGAAACAGAAGCCCACCATCTACCGGTTTATTCTCCAAATGCTTTCCACAGCTGGTGCTAGGACAAGTTGAAACCAGGGTCTTGAATTTAATCCATGTCTCCCATGTGAGTGGCAGGGAACCAAATAGTTGCATCATCTTCTGCTGCCTCCCAGGGTGCACGTTATTGGAAAACATCAATGGAAAGTGGAAGCAGAATTCAAACTCGGCACTGTGATATTGGATGGAGTCATCCAAAGGCATCCTAACCTCCGCAGCAAAAGCCTGCTCCTTGTAGGGAGATATATATTCATATAATAATATATGGATATTATAAATTTATATATAAAAATGCTTAATTTATTAGAAAGGCGCATGAAAGAGTGAGAGCAAGAAAGTGAGCCAGTGAACAATCAGATATCCTCCATCCATGGGTTTATGTTCCAAATAGCCATAGGTCAGGTCTAGGCCAGGCTGAATTCCAGAATGAGGAACTCCATCCTGGTCTGACACATGGATAACAAAGGTCCAAGCACATGAGCCTTTTTCTGCTGCTTTTCCAAGCACATTAGCAGGAAGCTGGATTAGAAGCAGAGCAGCTCCTGGCACTCCTAAATGGGCTGCTTAAGTCTCATGCAGCAGCTTAACATTCTACACAGCCAGCCCCAATATTTTAAAGATTATATGAAAAAAAAAAAACAGACAAAATGAATGTCTATTGCTTTAATCAGGGGTGGGTGACTTATCCATTGGGCACAGTAGACATAGTGTCTAGGGCCCACAATATATTTAGAGGTCCAAGACATTATTTTAGCAATAGTGTCTTCTAAAAATTGTATAATAATAAATATATAAGAATGAGTTCAGCATGGATATTATTTTTATATCATAACAATATAATATTTTTAATTGAAGATAGGTACAGGAAGGCAAAAAGGCCTAGAGTCCAAATTCATAATGCAGCTCCAGTGTTCATGTCCACTTTTGTCCCATTTCCTATCTAGTCAAAAGTAGAAGGTTGGGCCAAGAGAATCACAGAAACAGTTTGAACTCTGATTCAACCAGACGTGAAACCTGATAGTCAGTCCTAGTTCCCACACTCATATGAAGAAATATTCTTCATTCCTTAGTTTGGTTTTCATGTTTTCTGAAGCCCAAATATTTTGTTCATAAAATGTTGAAATACCACAAACATCTTTCAGTCTTTCAGTTTCATCAAAATGGGACTCAACTAACATTCTCATAGGATTAAATATTTAAGCAAAAATGAAACATATTAAACAAAACCTAATTGTAGTCAAAACCATAGAATGTACAACACCAAGAGTGAACACCAATGTAAACTATGAACTTTGGGTGAAAGTGATGTGTCAGTGTAGATTCATCAGCTATAATAAATGCACTACTGTGGGACTGGATGTGTTAATCAAGGAGGCTGGTGTTTATGTGAGGGTGAGGGACATATAGAAATATTGTCTGCTCAATTTTGCTGTGAACCTAAAACTGTTCTAAAACAAGATTTAATAATTTAAGCAGGAAACCAAGCTGTGTATAAACCAAAGTAATATCTAAAACTTTATAAACCTAGAACCCAGGTTTTAAAATGCATTGCAGTAAATTCACTGAATTTAAATAGTTCACTTTTTTTGTCTCAAATATTTAAGTGTCCAGGTACATGACAAATAAGAATTTCTATTAAACTTCCTTGCCTATTCATATTTTGCAGAATGACAAATATCACAAAAGGATCTGACACTCACGAACTCACCAACCTGTCTACACCACTTACTCCCTGCCTCACCTATCTTTATTGCTAGAGGTAGACCTGCCATGGGGACTCATGTGTCAGGTACAGTTCTGAGGAGCTGGCTCTAGCAGCTTCCCAAGAGATCACCATTTTCTTTTGGAGAATGTACAGGATTAGTCTATCCTTTCATTGTCCACTTTAGTAAATGAAGTTATGGTATAGGAAAGGGAAAAGCAGGACATACAAGTCAGATATCTTGATCCATCACTGAAGTATCCACAGAAGCATAGTTCATCTATTTACCACTCATCCTTTGCTCAGCTGCGATCAGTAATGGGAATCGTTCTAAGCACAACTTAAATAGCACATTTGTACCCAAAATATGTTTGTTTACAAACAGAAATTACATATATCCATATAAGATAATTGAGGCTATTAAAAGAAAATAAAGGCTCCTCTTGAGGATAGCATTTTGTGCTGCTCTATAATTTACTGAGGGGATTTAACTACCAGTAGTACAATTATGTAAACAAGGAATTACAAACTTCTACTCTGCAGGAATCTTAACTCAGATGCCATTGAAATTTGGATATCATTTTCTTTCAATAGTTTCTTAAGTCAGTAAAATTATTGCCAAATTGCATATTTATAAGTTGACTTTTCTTCATCTTAAAGAAGTAATGTTAAAATCTGCTGTTCTATATAAAGGAAAAAATCTGTAGATATTGAGAATGATTAAATGCTTTCTACTATAACAGTATCTAAGAGTAAGATCTATCCTCTAAAAGCACTGTGGCAAAATAAATGCTTCTTTGTCTTGGAAATCCTACATAGAACATGACAGAACAGAGAGTCAGCTAAGATAGACCACTGTAATTTTTATTAATACGATCTCAGGTGCACTTTTAATTATCTTACCACACTGTTTTCCCCATCAACTGTCACTACTAATTTCATACAGCAAGAATGTTGCCCTTATGACATTACAGAATACAATTTAGGCTCATTTAGAATGTCTGTAGATTGACAAGTGGCTTCACCTTTTTAAAGAATACAACCAAAGGAGTCAATGGACTACGGAAATTAGATGCCAATCATTTTTGTAATCTACAGGAGAGAAAAGCGTGAGTAAGTAATCAAAAACATGGACGTTTTCAACATTCATTGAGTGATTACTGCTAAGATGACTGTGGCCTGAAGAACAATAAGACAAAGAAAATAACCTGTTGGTATTGGTTGGAAGATAAGTAATCACTTATGGCATTTGATCTTTTTTTTCTGTTAGAAGACTTACACAATCCTCATCATCCGGTATTTGCCATGAGGAATCCCATGAATACAGAGAAAGCTGTGGATTCTCTGCTATGAAAGAGCTGGTGACTTATTTCCTAAGTTTATAATGTTAACAAAATAAAAAGGCGATGTGTATTTTTTCATGTCATGTCTTGTCTGAAAATTTTCTGCTTTTCTGAATTAAAAAAATAAAATCTATATTAGTTATATTAATGTTACAATATGAATGATTTCCTAAAAATCCTAGTAATTAGTCTTTTCTGTTTAAAAAAAAAGGCTACACAGGCCTACCATAAATGAACAATATTTTTCTATCCTTTTTAAAAATTAATGATTAGCTGCATTTTATTTCACAGTGGAAAATGTAAGCCTTATAAACAACTAATGAATTAATCAAAGAATAATTTACACAAACCAAATATCAACTTATGGAAAAATGAAATTTTAAAATGTGGTAAATTCACATAATAATTCTGTAGTACAGTAAATAACAAATCATATACCAAAATTATTGAAATATTTGTCACCCTGATAAATCTCAAACATTTCATTTTGAATGAAAAAAGCCAGGCACTAAAGTGTGTATACTGTGTGATTCTACTGATTTGAAGTTCAAGGAGAGACAAAACCTAGTTAGATTTAGCAGAGTAATTATTATGGAAAGTGTGTGGAATACTTTTGGGGAAGGAAAAACTAAGAAACTTTCTAGGCATATAGGAAAGTGCTATCTCTTAATCTGGATTGTTGGTGCATGGGTTTGTACACACACACACATTTGTCAGGCAGCACTGGTAAGATTCATGTTTGTTGCTGACTGTACATCACACTTCAATTAACAAAAAAAAGAAGAAATAAAATTTAGCATAGTTAATACTTGTTCACCTCTTTCAGCACTTGCATACATTATTTCATTTAGTCTTCATAATGATTTTTGGAGAAAGACAGTGTTATTAGTCCCACTGTTAGATTGAAACTGAGGTCCAAGGATGATATAAAGCTTTTCAAGATCTCATAGTTACTACATTGCTGAACAAAGATCAGTACTCAAAATGTGAGGTTCCAGAAGCTGGTCATGACTACCAAGTACAGTGTTTCTCACAATTCTGTCCCTATAGACCAGGTTTTTACTTTAAATAGGAGCTTCATGAAACAGAAAACAGGGTTGTACAGAGAAAAAAAAAAAAGCAATCATTAGAAGGATCAAAGCAATGGAAATTTAAAAATTATCAAAGTAAGTGAATTTCTGTGATTTAAATAATATCTAGTTTATGAATTATACATATGGATGCATAGTGCTTTTAACTGTAAATATCACATGTTTCCCAAAGTGCAGGCAAGATAAGCCACTTGCCTGTTACAGTTTTTCAAAGATCAATGGATGTTAAAATGTGTCAAACAGCTGTGGTTTCAGGACTTCTCTCTCCACTTCTAAAATAATCTATACTAAATGATCAGAGTCCTTTTAAATGTTCTTAAAACAAAGACTGTGGGCAAAAACTGAAGCATAATCCATTATCCTAGACTCAATCTTTCAGCATGAATTACAACACAGTAAAATGTGGCATTATCTCTCTGAATAGAAACAGATTTTATTCTTTAAGGTACTAAATTCACTAACAGAGCTTTTTAAATAACTATGTACAGTGCAAATGGCAAAATAATTACAAACAAATCACCTATGAATTTATGAGTACCACTCTTAATTTTGTTAAGTATTTCGCCTTTGGTTTGTTTCAGTTCTATTCACACAGACCCTGCTCTAGTGGGCACTCCTCGGGTTCACACATCCTGCTTTGCCGATTCTGGTCTCCTCAACGTACTACTTTCATCATCTTGAGCTTTTTAATTAAAGCATAGTTTGTTTGTAATCTTTCTTCTTTCTGTCTATATTTATATAGCTGTATATTTATATGGCATTGCATTTTCTTTCAACTTCGTTACTTAACAGATAATCTAGCTTCTCATATGACAGAGAAAATCAAATGATCAAAAAATAACTGATTTGCTGCCATAATTCCATAAAATTATCATATATGTTCTGTCATTTTCTTCTCTCCTCCTCAAATGTGATGTAAGTCTTAGTCCTCCATCTTTACCCTGGGCCTATCTAATCCCGGATTGTCCCTCTCCCCTTTTTGAGTTGGTCTCAATGAATTGCTCTAAAATGTCCCATTTTTCTTTCTCTATTGATTTCTTCCAATAAGCATTTATACATGGCTAAATCTTTCTCACCTTAAAACCCTCCCTGGATTCAGAAAGAGTCTACCGGTGAGCCACTGAAGTTTAATCTTCCTGGGAGAACATAGCGTACACTGTAGAACACACACGAAGGGCTGTGCAAGGCCTATAAGGTCACTTACTCTGGTCTGGCCAAGACAACCACAGGCAGGACTCAAAATTCATTACACTTAGTCAAAGAAGCTGGTTGCAAAAAGAGAAATACCATATGTTTTCCCAGATCTGTGTAACTAATAAAGCACCTAAATAAAATGTGATGTATAGGAGTGAAATTGACATTTTGAGATCTGACAATTGTTTACTGCCCTTGTCTTTACTGTTCAGGAACAGTTTTTTTTTTTTTTTTCTCCTTCTTACTATTTCTTGAACTCTTTACTTAGTAAAGGTCAATCTTATGAGAATAAAGCAAACTGAAAACAGACCTTTGTAAAAATTCAGATTGGAAATAGGAGAGGAAGGAGGATGGGTGGAAACATGGGTGGGAGGGAGGGTAGAATAGGAAGCATCACTATGTTCCTACATCTGTAGATAAAACATGCATAAAATATATGTACCTTAAATAAAATTCTAAAAATTCAATTACTCTATATCAGGCTATTTTGTAAGCTGACAGCTTTATATGACCCACAAATGTTATAAACATCCAAATGGCCCATGGCAGAAAAAAAGTCCCCCTCCCAAGTAACAGCTTGTGTGTTTACACATCAATTCATATTAGTATTCTTAAGGGCTGCTTTGAAGGTAGTTGTGCACTGAACTAATAAGGACAAGCTGATACTTGTAGGACATCAATGGGGTCTGCTACAGATATTTAAGAATTCATTATGTATATTTGATGTGGGTGTAATAAACTATACAAAACATAGTTTAATTGTATTTATGAGCCATTCTTTTATTTCTACCTTTTAGATTAAAAAAAAAACATGTCAGTCAAATACCATCAGATTTTCAATATCAACGGAAAAGAGGGGATATTTTTCTTATCTGAAATATTCTTAGATATTAAAAGCATGGTAATAAATTTCAGTACATGAAACTATCTTTAAGTTACTAAAAGAAACTATGATCCACCCTTCCCCAGAGTATTACTTTAAAATATTGTTTAATAAAATTCACATGTACTTTACTCAGGATTTTTGAAACAAATAGCCTAAATGAAGATGTCCTATCATTGTAATTTTCTTTTTTATTACAAGATGATTTTGTTAATTGGAAAATTTAACAGTTTTACCAGGCTGGCATTGTGGATACTAGGTTAAACCACTGCCTGAGATGCTAGGATTCCATACGGCACCAACACAAGTCCCAACTATTCCATTTCTGATCCAGTTCCCTGCTGTGTAGCAGGGAAAAAAGCAGAGGATGGCCCATGTCCTTTGGCCCTGGAACCCATTTAGGAGACCCTGATTAAGATCCTGGCTCCTGGCTTTGTTCTGGCTAAACCCTGGATGTTGCAGCCATTTGGGAAGTAAACCAGCAGATGAGAAATCTGTCTCTTTCTCTGCTGTTCTCTCTGTAACTCTGCTTTTTGAATAAATAAAGCTTTAAAAAACTAGAAAATTTAATAATTGTTATTGCTTTTCTATATTTACTTCACATGTAGATATTATATAAACACACATATGCACTATTTTTATTTAAACCAGATATATTAATATCACAAAGTGAGGGATTCACAACAAAGACCAAAATGTGGGGAAAGAAGGGTTTTATAATGTTCATGGTATGATTTAGTGAGGCAATATTTATAACTATATACCAAGAGATACGGCATCTATAAATTTTGTATATTCTTTTATATATTAACTTACACAGTTAAAACAGGTGGTATTTGTCTGAGTCTGGCCTGTTTTACTTAGTATAATGATCTCAAGTTCCATCCATTTTACTGCAAGTGTCAGGATTTCATTCTTTTTATGGCTGAGAAATCTTTATCCAATCATCAGTACATAGACATCTAGATTGATTCCATATCTTTGCCATTGTGAAATGAGCTGTTATAAACATGAGTCTGTATCTTTTTCATATGCTGATTTCATTTTCTTTGGATATATTCCCAAGAGTGGGATAGCTCAGATACATGGTAGAAATATTTGTAGTTTTCTGAGGAATTTCCACATTGTTTGCCATAATGGTTGCACTCCCATCAACAGTGTATTAGAGTAAATTTTTTTCTACATAACCTCACAAGCATTTGTTATTTTTTGATGTTTGGGTAATAGCCATTTTAACTACAGTGAGGTGAAACTTCATTGTGGTTTTTATTGGCATTTCCCTGGTGGCTAGTGATACTGAGCATTTTTCATGTGTCTGGGGTCATTTGTATTTTGCTATCTCCATTGTTTATTTCCTAACCAGACTGTTGTTTTGATGTGGATGTTCTTGAGCTCCTAATATACTATAGATATGGATACTTTATTGTATGTATAATTTGCAAATACTTTATCCCATTATGTCAGTTGTTAACTGTTTCCTTTTTTTAACTGTTTTTGTTAACTGTTTCCTTTTGTTGTACAGAAGCTTCTTAGCTTGATATAATCCAATTTGCTTAATTTTGCTTTGATTGCCTAGGCTTCTGGGGTCTTACTCAAGAAGTCTTTGCTATGCCAATATCTTTAAGCATTTCCTCTATGCTTTCCTCTTGTAGTTTGAAAGATTTTAGGTTTTAAATTTAGAGCCATTATCCACTTTGACTTGATTTTACTATAGGGTGTAAGGTAAAGATCATGGTTCAAACTTCAGTGTGTGGAAACCCAATTTTGCCAATATCATTTGTTGAAAAAACTATCCTTTCTCCAGAGAGTGATTTTAGCTCATTTGTCATGATTATTTGGTTATCGATGTGCGGGTTAATTTCCAGGGTTTCTATATAGTTCCACTGGTCTACATGTCTATTTTCATGCCAGTACCAGTCTGTTTTGTCCTGTGGTACGTCTAGACATCTGGTACTATAATGTCTCCAGCATTTTTTAAGAGTTATTTGAAAGTCAGGGTTACAGAGAGAGAGAGAGAGAGGGAGACACACACAAAGAAAAAGATCTTGTACTACTAGATTACTCCTCGGCTAGACCAGGCTGAAGCCTGGAGCTTCATCTGGGTCTCCAACATGGGTGTCAGGGCACAAACACTAGGGCCATCTTCTGCTGCTTTCCCCAGGCCATTAGCACAGAGCTGAATCAGCAGTAGGGCAGCCTGGACTTGAACCTGTCCCTACATGGGCTCCTGGCATCTTAGGAGGGGGTTTTACCTGCTACAACACAATGCCAGCCCCTCTTGGTTTGTATTGTTTAGCATTGCTTTAGCTACTTGTGGTCCTCTCCATTTCATTATGAATTTTTGAATTTTTTCCCTAGTTCTGTGAATAAAGAACTTAGAATTTTGATTGGGATTGCATTGAATCTGTAAACAGCTTTAGATAGTATGGACAAATTAATTATACTAATTCTTCAACCCCATGAACATGGAGATTTTACCATTCTGTATGTGGATTCTTCTAGTTCTTTCCTCAATGTTTTGTACATTTCATGGTAGAGAACTTTGCCATCCTTGATTAAATTTATACCAAGGTATTTAAATTCCAGGGAGCAAGGGGTTATTTGAATGAGATGGATCCTTTAAATACTTTCTCTGTCAGAATGTTGATATATGAATGTTATTGATTTTTATGTGCTGACTTTATATCCTGCATTGTTGTCAAATTCTTTTGCCAGTTCAGTCTTTTGGTTCCCCTATTTAAAGATTTATGTCATATGCAAACAGGGATATTCCCACCTTTACAATACATATCTATTTAATTTCTGTTTCTTGACTAATGGTTGTGGCTAAAATTTTTGGAGCTCTATTCAATAATACTGGTAAGAGTGGACATCCTGTTCTGGCTCTAGATCTTAGTGGAAATGCTTCCAGTATTTCTCCTTTAAATATGATGCTTGTTATGGGTTTGTCATATATTACCTTTACTGTTTCCTTCATCCCTGGGATAAATCCCTCTTGGATAGATTAGGTGATCTTTTATATTTGTTGTTGGATTCAATCTGTTAGTATTTTGTTGAATATTGTTACAATTATACTCATCAGGGATTTTTGTTTATAGTTTGTTGTTGTATCTTTGCCTGGTTTGGGAATTAAGATAATGCTTGTCTCATAAGATGACCTTGGAAGGTTCCTTTCCTTCAATTGCTTTTAAACTTTTTCATTTTTCAAACTGTATTAAGATGTAGAAAACAGGTATTATACAACATACCTGCTACTAGTTTACTGGAGTATCAGTGTACCTTGAGAAAACACTAATGAACAACATACAATATACTGAAACAAAAGTATAACTGTACTATGTTGGGCCATAATGTAAATCAATATAATGTTGATTACTGAAACAAAATGGTATTTTTTAATGATACAAATGAAATAATTGTAATGGATACTATTCTTTAATTTTCCCTTTGCCCAGAGTGAATAATCTTCAGTAGAATCATAGTTAAAAAATAGAGGGGCCAGCACTGTGGCTAACTTGGTTAATCCTCCGCCTGCGGCGCCGGCTTCCCAAATGTGTGCCGGCTTCTGGTCCCGGTTACTCCTCTTCCAGTCCACCTCTCTGCTGTGGCCCAGGAGGGCAGCAGAGGATGGCCCAGGTGCTGGGCTGATCTGAAGGCAGATGCTTCTTCCAGGTCTCCCACATGAGTAAATGTGCCCAAGCACTTGGGCCATCTTCTATTGCCTTCCCAGGCCATTAGCAGAGAGCTGGATTGGAAGAGGAGTGACCAGGACACAAATTGGTGCCCATGTGGGATCCAGTGCTGCAGGCAGAAACTTAACCTACTATGCCACAGTACTGGCCCCTACACTGCCTTTCAAATAGATAAAATATGTCTTTTTAAGTGATAAAAATTTGGGACACTAGAGAAATGACTGATGAGTGCATTGTACAGTCCACAAAGGAAATGGTATGGTGGTGGGGTGGTGGGGTAGACCCCATGTGGAGGACCTGGGAGTGGCTACTGGCTTCTGGCTTCTGTCTGGCCCAGTCTGGCTTTTGTGGTCTTTTGGTGAGCGGACCAGAAGATGGAGAATCTCTCTCTCTCTCTGTCTCTGTGTCTCTCTCTCTCGCTTTCCGTGTGTGTGTGTGTGTATGTGTAACTCTGTCTTTCAAATAAATGAACAAATCATTCTTTTTTAAAGAGTACTATGAATAGCTATATTTTAGCAATTTGGATAGCTTATATGGAATGAACAAATTCCTAGAAACATAAAAAACTAGAGACCAATATCTCGTACTAACACTTGTACAAAAATACTAAACAAAGAGTCACAAAATAAATTTAGCAGTATATTAATAGTCTTATACACCATGAAGATGTGAATTTTTTTCTTATAAAGATGGTCAATATAAATTGATCAATATAGCATGCCATACCAATAGAATGAAAGGAAAACATGATCAAAATTGACAAATTTAAATTCCCTTCGCAATAAAAGATGTCAACAACTATGTATATAAGGATGCCACCTCCATATAATAAAAGTGATAAGGAAAAAAAATCCACAGCAGGCACTATACTTATTGTTGAAAGACTGGAAAATTTCTCTCCAAAATCAGGGAAAAGTCAAGGATGCCAGATATGACCACTCATATTTAGCAGAGTATTGAGTTTTAGCCAGAGCGACAAGGCAAGGAAAAAGTAACCCAATTCAATAGGAAGGAAATAAAAACCCTTAAAAGTAATAAGTGAATTCTACAAAGTGTCAGGACATGAAGACAACAGAGAAAAATCATTTGCACTTCCACGTAGTAATAGTAAACAACTGGAAAAGAAATGGCAAAAATAATTCCATTTATAATAGCACAAATTAACATACTTATGACTTAACTAATGAGATGAAAGTCTTATACAATATGGACTCTGAAATTCTGTTGAGGGAAATTAAAGAATATATAAATGGAAAAGCATTTGATGTTCAAATATGGAAGGCTTAATACAGTTAATGTGCTAATATTATTTGAAGTAAACTACCTTCTCAAAGCAATCTATTTCAAAAATCCTAATGATGTCTTCATTCAAGTTACAAAGATCTATTTAAAATACATATGAGGTCACAGTCTTGAATAGGCAAATCCATCTTGAAAAGGAATGGCAAATATTCACACTTGCCTATTTCAAAATTCACTATAGAGCTATAGTAAAAAAGAAAACAAAACAAAAAACCTCACAGACAGAATGACAGACCAATGGAGTATAATAGAGAGACCAAAAATAAACATTAAATAGTTAAATCTAAAACTATTTAAGTCTTAGAGGAGAATAAATAAGAGCAGAGTTGTGGCACATTAGGTGAAGCCTCCGCCTGCAAAGCTGGCATCTCACATCAGAACGAAATTTTGACATATGATATAACATGAATGAATCTTAAATATATTACCCTACTTAAAATATGCCAGTACTGAAAACAAAAATATTATAAGATTCCACTTATATGAGGTAATTAGAGTGGTCAAAATAATAGACAGAAAATAGAAATGTCATTACCAGGGAAGAAGGGTATTGAGATTAATTGTTTAATGCATAAAAATTTTCATTTTTACAAGATAAAAGGAGTTTTGAAGAGGATTGTTAGTGATGGTTATACAGCATTCTGAATTATTTAAGACCAGTAGACTATAAAATGAAAAATGGCTAACATGATAAGCTTTGTTATACATTTAACTGCAATAAAATAATTATATAAAAGTAAATGAGGGGACCGGCGCTGTGGCGTAGCAGATAAAGCTGTCGCCTGCAGTGTCGGCATCCCATATGTGCTCTGGTTCAAGCCCCGGCTACTCCACTTGCAATCCAGCTCTCTGCTATGGCCTGGGAAAGTAGTAGAAGATGCCCCAAGTCCTTGGGCCCCTGCACCAGCATGGTAAGACCTGGAGGAAGCTCTTGGGTCCTGGCTTCAGATCGGCACAGTTCCAGCCATTGTAGCCAATTGGGGAGTGAACCAGTGGATGGAAGACCTCCCTCTCTCTCTGCCTCTACCTCTCTGTGCAACTCTGACTTTAAATAAAGCTTAAAAAAAAAAGTGAATAACATTGGAAATTGATTTAACTATCTGATCATGAGGCTTTGATCTCTCAAATCACTCTTTTATTCTATATTTTAGCAAATGGAAGAGTTTACTTTGAAAGTAGATGTGCCATTAGTAAGCCATTCAGTTACTGTTGTTTTCAATGACTTTGAGAGAACAGCTCATTATCACCCCCTCCCCAACATGTATGATATTGACATGTATCACTCAACTAAATTAAATTTGTAATCTTAATTACTTCATAATTAAAATAAAGGCATCCTTGAACAAATAGTTCTAGTTTGACATACTTGGATGAGAATATTTATCCACGTGTCAACTCAGTAGACAATGGATAGGAGTCATTTCAATAGGAATGTGTGCAATAGGAATGTTATTTCATTTGTGAAGAAATAATTACTCTTTTTATACTCCCAATGAAAAGAACTATAGTGTAGTACAAATCACACAGTCAGCTCTCAATAAATGAATGTTTTACATGTGATATCATGGTGGCAACAATGTTTGACCATAGTGAAGTATCATGATGGAGTCAGAACACTGTCACAGTCACTGTGTTACCTAGTCACCTACTGATTCTTTCAGTCAGACATCACACGTCAGGTCTCAGTTTCCTCATCTATTTTTTTTTGACAGGCAGAGTGGACAGTGAGAGAGAGACAGAGAGAAAGGTCTTCCTTTTGCCGTTGGTTCACCCTCCAATGGCCGCCGCGGTAGCGCACTGCGGCCTGCGCACCACGCTGATCCGATGGCAGGAGCCAGGTACTTATCCTGCTCTCCCATGGGGTGCAGGGCCCAACCTCTTGGGCCATCCTCCACTGCACTCCTGGGCCACAGCAGAGAGCTGGCCTGGAAGAGGGGCAACCGGGACAGGATCGGTGCCCCAACCGGGACTAGAACCCGGGGTGCCGGCACCGCAGGCGGAGGATTAGCCTAGTGAGCCGTGGCGCCGGCCAGTTTCCTCATCTATAAACTGACGAGGCCAACTTTGATGATTCACAGGTGCTTTCCAGCACTACAGTCTAAATTTCTATTAAAAAATACATATTTTGCTTACCTGAGACAACAATTCCTAGCTTTGCTCATTTAAAGGAAGCTCTAAGGGTTTTCACTAGGGAGCCAGGAAACAGTTATTTAGCAAGAGAAGTTCAGTCTTCATGTTGCTGCTTTACAGGAGTGTCTAACTTTGTTTGATGTTATTTTACTGATATTGGTGTACGATTTTAAATTAAACAATAAAAGTGGCCTATTTGAGTGGTGTTCCACTAGAGGAGAAATTATTTTATTGCTTATAATCCCTCCTGTATTATTCAATCTTGTAAGCCAAGTATGAATGTTGACATAAATGATGTACTGCACAAGTACAGGTTTCACGGATAGAGCTGTGACTTTTAAAGATCCAGAAAGATAAAAAGTAATTCTGTGCAGTAATTTAAATCTAGGTTATAAACTTGGACTCCACCTGGGGTTTTGTTTAGATTTGATAAATTATCATAGCTCAGTGAACTTTCTCTAGAGCCTTTCATTCTCACTTCATTGACGTTTCAGTAAACAGTATTTAAGAAGTGGATATGAAATTCTCCTTGTTTGGCCTTTAGTGGCAGGCAGATCTACTGGGGCAAAAAAGAAAACTTTTAAACATACAGTATAAGAAAAACAGTATCTGGAGGTTGAAGAATTTTACATACAAATCTATTGAGATAAATTTAAATATTCCATTAGAGATGTCATTATGCCAATTATTTGAGCAATAAGATGCTATACAAACAGAATAATGAACATGGGCACACTAAAATCTAATGAGTGATTACGAGACTGGAAATTGTCTTTGTGGTAAATACCGAACTATTAGACAATTAAAACCTATGTGTGTGCTTGATTTGAAAGTGTCCTCTTAGCAGGTTCCATGGTGCAATGGTTAGCACTCTGGACTTTGAAAGTATCCTTTTCTAAAAATCCCAGGGCCAGTGCTGTGGGAGCTGGTTAAAACCCTGGCCTACAGAGCTGGCATCTCATATGGGTGCCAGTTCAAGTCCTGGCTGCTCCACTTCCAAGCCAGCTCTCTGTTAATGCACCTGGGAAAGCAGTGGAAGATGGCCTAAATCTTTGGGCCCCTGTATCCATGTGGGAGACCCAGATGAAGCTCCTGGCTCCTGGCTTTGGATCAGCTCATTTCTGGGAGTCCCAGCCTTCTGGGGAGTGAGCCAGCATATGGAAGACACCCCCTCCCTGTCTGTGTCTGTCTCTACCTCTCTCTTTAACTCTTTCAATAAAAAAAAATCTTTAAAAAATCTCAATATATATTAATCAAAATATCTAGTTTCATAAGTGATTTTTCTTTTAATAGCTTAGGCTGGTATTCTTTAATGTTTCTCCTTCTCTATGAATTATTTCCCTGCCAGTTCAAAAGAGTAGATATTAAAGACATCATTTATGAATTTGAGAAATAGCTCTAAATCTTTTCTAAAGGCAACCTGGTAAACCAACAGTGAACAGAGGCTGGAAGAAAAATCTCACTGTTTTTCTTCAGTGACAATCATGACACTCATACACTGAAGTGATTCCCATAATCTTCATCATGCTGGCAAAAATAGTGATGCTATTAAGACATATGGTGCTATCCTTTTCTTAATGTATGGAGAAATAAGTTATGAAAATTGAATAACCTGCCCAAATTGGGTACATTATTATGAGCAACAATGAGAGATCATGAATTTTAACTTCTGTATGCTATAGTGTGCTTTTCACTATACCAATCTGTACTTTTTATATGTGCTATTAGATATTTTAAAACGTGTGTTAATGATATTTCATCAAATGGAAGAGTTTTGTTATAATCTTGTCTTAAAAATATCACATATCTAGGAGTTATTTCATTGATTACAAGATAACTCAAAGGGCTTCAAATATCTAAAATTAAGATTTTGCATTTTGCTGTGAAATTGGTTAATTTAAAATGGTACTCTTTGAAGTATCATTTATCATTGAATGAGCAGAGGGTGTGAGCAAACTCTATATACAACAGACACTCAGCAAAACAGCCTGACCCTTTTCACATTACAGGAATTTCTGCTTTCAAGAGTGTTGAATGAATACATTTTTCAAAACATTAACAATGACACTGTTAATATATTCTAGTGTATAGAATTTTTCCAACCAAAAGTAATGCATGATTTGTTTCTTTCATTTGATACTAACTCATAAGTAAAAGTAATAAATTATAGTTTGTAAACACTATTGCCATATAATAACTGTTGACTGATAATAAACTGCAGAGAAATCTGGTCTGTACCAAGCAGAAGTGATATTATAGCAATAAACATTTAGAGGAGAACTGTACATTACTAACAATACTTGGGCTGTCCTTTGAATATTAATTTTTATGTGCACAGCGTTTATTGTTTAGGAAAATTCTCAAAAATACTTTTTGAATGAGACTGTAAAAAGTTCATTTTCCAGTTGTTTTTTCCAGTACTGAGCTTTTAAAAAATACTTTTCATTCAAGCATTATTTTATAAAAAAGAAATAAAACATTAAACATAATCATCTAAAATGAAAGTGTAATCTCTTTGCAGAGTCATAACAGAGAAAGTGATACCAGGCTTGCCCTACTGATATAAACAATGATAAAAACGCACAAGATATATGAAACAAATATTTCAGACACTGGACAACATGCAGTCAAAGACAATTTTCAAAGAATAATATAACAAACTCTGTGTTTCTTTGGCTATCTTTCTGGTAAAAAAATTTCTGACAACAGTGCTGGGAGGTAGAGTCCAAGAACCCACAGGTGCCACTGAACTGAGGTTACAGATATTGGAATTTGGAGCTGCTAAGTTGGCTGTAGTCACTTGGTGGTGGGCTGGTTTGGTGGTGGTACTGGATCAGAGGGAGCTCTGCAGATGGCACCGCTGAAGTCTGCGTGAGAGTTCACCATAGGGCTTTGGGATACATATGAACAAACTGACCTACACTACAGGAAATGCAAGAACAATTTCATGAAGTACAGTGTAAACTATTTCAGGTCAAGGTTTGGATCAATAATTAGAAGAAAAGAAGACTGAAGATAGGAAATATGTGGCTAAATATGGAAGACTATTTTTCTCTAAGTTTCTTTAAATGACTACTTATTAGTTAAAGTAAATATAATGATTCTGTTTTGGGTTTTTATAAGAGATGTAGAATTAAAACACTTGACCACAACACAAGGAATATTAAGTAGACTTATTTCTATTTTGTATTACTGATAGTTGTAGCTGCTCAATATTAGTTCTAAGTGCATTGATAACTTAATACTATATATACACTATAATCCCTGATGTAGACAATAAAAAAACACACAGTTCTATTGCTAAAAAATTTAGGGATTTTTTTATGAACACAACCTAGGCAGATTATAAATAAATGAAATATTGCTACAATGAAAATTTTACAAGAGATTGAAGAAATAGAAGACATAAAAGAAAAAATGGAAACAAATCTTCTATGTTTATGGACTGGAAGGATCAGTATCATCAAAACATCCATACTCCCCAAAGCAATTTAGGGATTCAATGCAATTCCAATCAATATACCAGCAACATTCTTCTCAGATATAGAAAAATCAATACTAAAATTCATATAGAAACACAAGAGACCTTGAATAGATTAAGCAATCTTAAATAACAAAAAGAAAGCCAGAGGCATCACAATACCAAATTTCAAGACATAGTACAAAGCAGTTATAATCAAAACAGAGTGGTGCTGGCACAAAAATAAACATATAGATCTTATGTAATAGAATAGAAACTCCAGAAATTAAAGATTCATGTAGCTACAACCAACTAATGTTTGACAAATGAGCTAAAAATCAATCCATAAAGAAAAGACAGTCTCTTCATCAAATGGTGCTGGTAAAGTTGGATCTCTACATGCACATGTATGAAACAAGACCCCAAAGTTGCACCTTATACAAAAATCAACTCACAATGCATCAAGTATATAAATGTATGACCTGATACCATCTAACCATGAAGGAAAGCACTGGGGAAACTCTTCATGACATTGGCATAGGCAAAGAATTCTTGGAAGACCCCAGAAGCATTGGCAATAAAAGCAAAATTAAACAGATGGGATTACATTGAGTTAAGTAGCTTCTCCACTGCAAAAAAAACACTCAACAAAGTGAAGAAGCTACCAACAGAATCGGAGAAAGTATTTGCAGACTATGAAACTGATAAAGTATTAATAGCCAGTCTATAAAGAGATCAAGTAACTCAGTAACAACAACAAAATAACCCAGTTAAGAAATAGGCAGGGGACATGAGTAGTCATTTTTCAAAGGATGAAATACAATGACCAGCAGACACATGAAAAAATGCTCAGAATCACTAGCCATCAGGAAAATGTAATAAAAACCAAAATGATGTTTCATCGCACCCAAGTTAGAATGGCTGTCCTAAAGAAATCAACAAATAATAAATGCTTGCAAGGATGTGGGGAAAAAAGTATCCTGATCAACTGTTGGTGGGAATGTAAACTAGGATAGACATTATGGAAGACAGTATGGAGATTCCCCATAAACCTGAAAATAGAGTCACCAAATGACCAAATTTCCACTCCTGAGAACTTACTGAAATGAAATGAAATCAGAATATTAAAGACTTATTTTGATCTCCATGTTTATTGCAACTCAATTCACAATAGCTAAGATTTGGAATCAATCCAGTTTTCCATAAACTGATGACTGGATAAATAAAATGTGGTGTAAATATATACTAGGGAATACTACTTAGAATAAAAAGAATGAAATCCAGTCTTTTGCAATGAAATGAATGCAACTAGAAACCATTAAACTTGTTGAATTAAGCAAGTCCCCAAAAGACAAACATCATGTTTTCTGATATGTGATACTAAAGAATGAAATAGACATTTTTGATTTGATTACAGTTTCCAGCCCTTTTATACACCTGTGGAACTGTGTTCTTTCTATATTTACTTGTTGAAAATGAAGGTTAGTGCTAGCCTATGTTTATAGAGTCAATTTAAATTCGTTTTTGCAATATATTAAAGAAAACAAAAAAGGAGTTAGAAAAGGCATTGAGGGAGGGAGAGATGGGGAAGTATGGTTATCATCTTAGACTTGTACCCATGAAATACATGAAGTCTGTTCTGTATATTAACAAAAAATTAAAGGAAAAAAATCACACAATAAGAAACATGAAGAAAAGTTGTTAGAATGCTTGGAAGCAATAGTTTGGAGGGCTCAGTAGGGCATGTTGTTTGATTATAAAAGTTCATCAATGATGTATGATCAACTTAAAAAAGCTACACATACTTAATGTACATAAATTAAGAGTTTGGAGATGAGTATATACTAGTGAAACCATCACCACAATCAGTGCCACTTACATATACATCACCTCAAAAGTTTCCTCCTGCTCTCCTCTTCTTCTTATTCTCATTGTTACGGGAACATTTAAGATACACCTGCTCCAATTTTTTTATAGAACACAATATTGTTAACTACAGATGCAGAATTCTCTAAGTTTAATTCATCTGGGATAAATGTTCATTTGTGCCCTGTGATGAGTACCTTCTTTCATCTTCCCCCTACTCCAAATCCCTGGAAAAAATCATTCTACTTTCCTATGTTCTGTTTCAATATTTTAGGTTTTTCAATGAGATGGTACTATGTAATACCTGCCCTCATATGTCCAGCTTATTTCACTTAGAATGTCATCACGTGGCCAGCACTGCGGCTTATTAGGCTAATCCTCTGCTTGCAGCGCCGGCACTCCAGGTTCTAGTCCTGGTTGCTCCTCTTCCAGTCCAGCTCTGCTGTGGCCCAGGAAAACAGTCAGCACAGTGCGCCTGTGGTAGCGGCCATGTGGGGGGTGTACTAATGGAAGGAAGAACTTTCTCTCTGTCACTCACTCTCTCACTGTCTAACTCTGCCTAATAATAATAAAAAAAAAAGAATGTCATCACGTGCAGGATTTCTTTATTTTATATGACCAATATCCAATTTCATGTACATGTAAACTACTGCTGTGAGTAAAGAATGATACAACTGTATTAATTCAATAATGCTTTCTTACAAAGCTGCAATTTCACCAAGTATGGCTCAGTTATTCAACCACTAGGTCTTTAACCAAGACAAATAAAAACATATGTTCATAAAATGAATTATGCAAGACTGTTTAAAACAGTTTTATTCATAATTTCCCCAAACTATAAGCAATCTAAGTTTCCATTGGCAAGAGGATATTAGATAGCTCATAGTGTGCAAGTAACATTTATTAAACTGATAAGAACAGATACCACACTTGATCTTAGCCAAAAGGCCGGGAAACAATTACAAGAAATATTTACAAAAAGGAATCAAACTAGTGATGTGTAGCATCAAGAATGCATCCTAAAAACATGCTGAAGGATAGATGTGACATGCAAAAATACAGAGTACAAATGTATTTTAAAAATCTCATGGAAAATAGTATTCAAAGATGGGTTCATTCTGATGTAATTTTTGAAAAACTCATGCATGATTTTTTTTCATAATAAGCATTTTCCAGAAAATTTCTGAAAAGCCCTTTTATGTTTCAACTTCTACCACATACTACCACAGGCAAAACTACTCTCTACAGAAGGAAATTAGAACAGAGATGACTTTGAGATTGGGAAAGCAACTGAAGGAAATTTTCTGTCATGATTAAATATACACAGGTTAAAATCTATGTGATATGGTAAAATTCATCAGAGTGCATTCTGAAGATATTGAGACTTCATTGAATGCATTTATTTTGCCTCAATTAAAATAGCAGGAGTGGGACCAACATGGTAGCCAGGTATGAAGCTGTGGTGATGACATTCCTGCAGAGACACCAACGTGAACAAAGAGTCAAATACCAAGCAATCTACACTAGCGCTACAGAAAAAAAGGCCAGTTCCTGCGGATGCATGCTCTAGACTTTACCCCAGATCAGCCAGAGGTCTGTTCCCTGGTAAACAGAATTGTTTTGTATATAGCACCACCAACTTCTCACATGCCTGGGGTGCACACCCAAAATTACTCAGGGTATGGTGACGGTGAGAAACAAGTGTGACCCACCTAGTGCCTTCCTGAATAGCTGAGGATTTGCCTCCACCATCCCTCGTTCAACCTTGGGCAAATAACACACCCTGAGACCAGTGCCTAAAGGCAGATTGGACCTGCTTCAGTGCTCAGTGAAGTTGTGTGGTCCTGTTTGTTCAGTCTTATACTCCAGCCAGCATCACTAGTGGCTGATGGGTATAGCATTGAACAATGAGGCCCCCTCAGCCCAACTGACCAATGCTCGATACTGCAGAAAAGATGGCTCAGAATTTCTAGGAGAGTCACAAATGACACGAGGTTACTAAAATTAGTAGTTCAGTGCACAAATGATGATGTACTCCAGTGGTCATCAGAAACTTCCATGGAACTATGAGCTTAATAAGGAACAAAATAAGGTACAAAAAAACATCCTTTTGAAATTCCCAAATACTTAAGATTTCAAAATACAAGCTTTAAGAAAACTCAATGAAATTCAAGAGAACACAGAGAAAATCAAAATCTGAACAAGTTTGAGAGATGGTGGTGATAAAAAACAAAATCAAGCATAACTCCTTCAATGGAAAATGTAATATCTGAAATTTAATATATTATAAAAATCAATAAAGGATAAACAGAAGAAAGAAATTAGTGAGATTAAAACAGGCAATTTAAACACAGAATTTAAGGGCTGAAAAGAAGAAAAAGAATTAGGAAGGGATAATGAAAGTTTATGAGCAATATGGGTTAGCATGAAAAGAGTAATTATTGGAGTTATTGGGATTCAAGAAGGACTTGAGAATGCCACTTTCCAGGCTAGATCATCTGGTATGCCACAAAATGAGTTTCAACAAAAATAGAAATTATAATGAATATCTCTTCAGACTGCAAATGGACAAAACTAGAATTCATGAGGAAGAAAACTGTTATAAGCCATACAAATACATAAAAACTAGACAACTTACTCCTAAGCAACCAATGAATCAAATAGAAAATTTAAAAAATTATTGAAAAAAAGTGAAAATCAAACACAACATACCAAAACCTATAGGATACAGTGAAAGTAGTATTAAGAAGGATGTTTATAGCAGTCAATGCCTGCATCAAAACAATAATAGAAAGCTCTCAAACTTATCATTATACTCAATGAACTAAAAAGCAAGAACAAATCAAATACAGAATTGGTAGAAGGAAACAAACAATATAATGAAAAGTACAAATAAGTGACATAGAAACTTAAAAATTACAAAAAAAATCTGAAACTGAGAGCTTGTTATTTGAAATTATAGATGAAATTGATAAATCCTAGTGATACTTGCCAAGAAAAAAAAGACAGGATTTCCAAATACATAAAATTAGAAGTGTAAATTGAGATACTACTAGGGATGCCACAGAAATACAAAGAACTGTTAGAGATACCTATGAACTATGTGGCAACACATTTGATGATCTAGAAGAAACAGATAAATTCTTACACACATACATCTTTCCCAGATTGAATCACAAGGAAACAGAATTCCTAAATCTACCAATAACAGGAGTCAAGACTGAATTATGAACCATGAAATACATTTGAGACCAGATGAAATGTCTAAAAAATTTACAGAAGTTTGTTGTTGTCACTTCTCTCATCAAGTTAATTTTTTTCTTACAATGCACTTGTAACATTGATTAACCTTTTAAATCCTTTTAGGGTCCCCAAGCAAAAATCTATTTTTAGGACAAACTTAGCTACTTTGCTTTTCTAATACAGGCCTTTGGAACACAATGGACAAAAATGATAATCACCAACAAACACTGAACTCTTAAATCTGAAATATTTCTTCCACTCTATTTAGGTAGGGAAGGTAACATGAGACTGGATGATCTTGTAATTTAAGGACACAGGTTTGGTTTTCCAGAGTTAAGACATATGAACTTAAATAGTTAAAATTAGAGGCTTTAATTCATAGGAAGAATTCTATAAATTCATTCAAATCAGGGGAAAATATATTCTTGCTACATTTTCAAAGCTTTTTTTTTAACTTTTATTTAGTGAATATAAATTTCCAAAGTACAGCTTATGGACTACAATGGCTCCCCACCCCCCATAATTTCCCTCCCACCTGCAAGCTTTCAAAGCTTTCTTAAATAGATTTCAAATAATCTATTGTATTTCACCTACCTAGTTTAAATAAAATCACATGGTACCCTAGATAACAATCTTAACATTTGTAATAAACTGTCTATGCAACATGTTTGAGTATTTTCATATCAATAATGAAGACAAAAGAGATTATCCTTCTAATTTGTAGAAGAAATACCAGGACCCTTATCTAAAAGAGAGAACTTCAGGGAAGAAGAGCTTCTAATGCAGTAAAAAATACTTTCTATGAATCAGGATATCCCACTTCTTGGGAATTAGCTTCAGTGAAATAAGTATTGCCATAATGGCCTTCCAGATATATAACATTATACATAGTATTATTTGGCCTTCTTACATGGAAGAAATGGGAACATTTCTACTTAGATAATGTCTATAACACAATTGGTCTTGAGATGATTATACAGATTGTCTTCACACATCCTCTCTCAGCATATTCCTTTAGAAGATTTACCTTTAGAAGGCTCAATTTGATAAGGCTTTGACCAACATGAATAGAAGTTGAAAAAATCCATATATTTCAGAGGAAAGACACATTAAGAAGCTAACTAAGTCATGGAAGTTACAAGACTTTGACCTCATCTACCTGTAGTGTCTGGAAGTGTACCTTAGTAGAGTTCTCAGAAAAGTCCAGGAAGTGGATGAGTTAAAACCAATGGCAGTTAGCACACACTGGCAGCTGAAAAATAGTGACTATACATTAATATCATAGAAAATTAATTAACCCTGTAAAGTTGCCTCTCACTATTTGTGGGGTATTTGTTCTACAACCCATGGTGGACACCAAAATCTGCAGATGCTCAAGTCCCTTTTAGAGAGTGGTGTGTTATTTGCACACAGTGTACAGTATTTTAGAGAATGGTGTTATTTGCACAGTGTACAGTATTTCTATAGCCTCCTGAATACTTTAAATCATCTCTAAATTACTTACAATACCAAACGTAATGTAAAGATGCTATGGTTTGGATACTAATTAAGATAGCCCCCAAAGGTCCATATGTTAAAGGACTGTCCCTCAGAAAGGCTGAGAATCCATTACACGGAGAGGTCCAGTGGAATATCCTCATGTTCCTGGGGTCATGCTCTTGGGATGCACATGTGACCTCTTGGGCTCTCACAAGAGGATTGTACTAAAAAGGCTGAGCTTAGGCCTACGCTCTCTCTCCTGGCTCCCAATATAATCTTTCCTTTGTGTTTGCTCTGCCATCGCCATCTACTACCCTCACCAAATGCCCAACAAACTGGATGGCAGATCTTGGCTTTGAACCTTGACACCTGAAGTAAATAAACTTGTCCTTCTCATAAAGTTAGTTGTTTCACTTATTTCCTTGTAGCAGCAAAAAGCTCACAAAGAAAATAGTACAAAGAAGCAGGTCATTTCTCTAAGTATACTTAAAGATGCTGAAGTGCCTTTGGAATTGGTTTACAGGAATAGGCTGGAAAAATTTGTAGGAGCACTCTAAAGTTTAGAATGCCTTAAAAAGGGTGTTATGCCAGATTCTTAAAAGCTCAGAATACTGATAGGAAGGTGGACAGTGAAGGCCATGCTAATCAGATTCCAGATAGAAATAAGGGCTCTATTGAGAACTGACCTAAAGGCCATTCTTGTTACACTCTGCCAAACAACACGACTGTATTGTTCCCTTGAGCTGAGACTTTGTGGATGGCCAAACTTAAAGATAATGTACTGGTTTCTTTAGCGGAGGATATTTCAAAACAACAAAGCATTCAGGCTATAGAATGGGTATTATCAGCTGCTTTTAGTAAGTTTTACAGTGAAAACCAGGAGCAAAAAAAAACATAGTAAGAAAATTTGAAAAATTCACAGCCTAGTCAGGGAAAAACCATGCAAAAACTATGTTAGGGACAGGAGAGTGTAAAGGAGAAATTGCTTTCTAAAGTGATTAGTGCAGGTAAAAGAAAGCCATATGCTAATTGGCAAGACAATGGAAAAAGGGCTTGAGAAAGTCTCAGAAATCTTGAAGCTGCCCCTCCCATCAGATACCCCTAAAGGCCTGAAAGTACAGAATCCTTTCATGAAACTCAGAGTATTTTATATGGGTTTGCCCAAGACCACCTTGGGATTATTTTCCTAGAGTTAAGTAAACAAACCACTCAGTTGCTGTAGCCCTAGTTCAAGCAGGCCCAGGTACAACTTGCGCTGCTGGCATCAGACTTTGTCCACATGACACTGGCTTTGCAGGCTACAGAATGCAAAGGTTATGGGTTCACGGTGGCTTCCCATTGGAATTTCAGTGGAAAGCTTAGAAAGCAAGGCAGGTGGAGTGACAAGGTTGTAGTTCCTGTAAAGAGCCTCTAATGGGGTGATGTATAGTGAAGTGGTGTGAGGGAAAACCAATGCTGAGAACCCAGGAAGTTAGTGCAATCTGCTACATGCCACTCCAGTCTTAGCAACAATGCATGATTCTCCATGAAACTCCAGACAGCAGCCATGTGGGCTGTGACCAGCTAAAGCTTGGGGATAGGGCTGCCCTTGCCACAGTGTGCTCCAAATACCAGGCATGCAGTTGTTGGCTTAATACTTTCCTTGTGGGGTTTCTTTCTTTTGCCCCGTTCATCTTTCTGTACATTTCCATATGGCCCCTTTTGGAATAGGAACGGATACCCTGTGCCTGTCCCACCACCATATCTTGGAAATAAGTAACTTGTTTTTTTCATGTTACAGTTAAAGCAGTTTGCCTGAAGTCTTAGAAGAGACTTTGGGTTGGAATACTGAGCAATTTCAGAACATTAAGACTTTAGGACTCTTTGTGATAGAATGAGTTCATTTTGCATCATAAGATGGACATCAGCTTTGCGAGCCAGAGGCAGAATGATATGGTTTATAAGTTTGGGTGTCCCCAAAAAAGTTGACTTGTTAAAGGGCTTGTCCTTAGGGTGATGCCACCGGGAAGTAATGGTATTATTAGGAGTGGGACCTAGCAGGAGCTCTTATCACTAAGAGGATATATTTGGTAGATAGTGCTTCTGCGATCTTTTGAGTTATTGACTGAGGATTGTTATAAAAACCTCCACTTGGATACACAACCCTCTCTATGCATCTTTGTTCTGCATGTGCTCTGCCATGGTCGTCTATTGCCCTCACCAGATGCCCAAGAAATCGGTTCAGCCATGCTTGCACTTGAACCTCTAAAGCTGCAAGCTAAATAAATTTTTCCCTTCAAATAATTAGATGTCTCAGGTATTTCACTGTATTAATGAAAAGCTGACTTATATAGATAGTTGCTATGGTATAACGTGTTTAGTGAATAACCAAAGAAAATTCTGTACATATTCAGTGCAGATGTAATTTTCCCCCTGAATATGTTGGATCAGAAACTCATTGAATTCCTAGATGCAGAATTATAGATATGGAGAGCCAATCATAATTCTATTTCTAGAAGCTAACAAAGCATGCATGCAAAGACTATGCATAAATATTTTTGTTTTCGTTCCAAACCAAACAGTCCTCAAATATTAAAACACCATATACACTGTCCACCAGCAAAGAAATGCCTGATGTAGCTACAGTCCAGTCAGACGATTTCATTTGAAGAAATTCTAGTGAAGGAGGCCGGCGCCGTGGCGTAGTTGTAAAGCTGCTGCCTACAGCGCCAGCATCCCACGTGGTCAATGGTTCGAGTTCTGACTGCTCCACTTCCAGTCCAGCTCTCTGATGTGGTCTGGGAGAGCAGTGGAAGATGGCCCAAGTCCTTGGACCCCTGCGTCCATGGAATGGCACAGCTCTGGCCGCTGCAGCCAAGTGGGCAGTGAACCAGAGGATGGAAGACTTCCCTCTCTCTCTTTCTGCCTCTGCCTCTCTGTGGCTCTGTATTTCAAATAAATAAATAAAATCTTATTAAAAAAAAGAAATCCTAGTGATATTTTAAAAGAATTTAATCACAATATGAAAGTGATCATATTGTGAAACAATAAAAGCAGGATATTACGCTTATAAATTCAATTTTGTACAAAAAACAACAAAGGTGTACAAAGTATAAATTATCTTCAAAAAGTTCATGGAAATGCATATTCCAAAAAAAGTATGGATTTCAAAATTTGTTGTACCAAAATAAACTTATTTTAATTTCATTTGTTTAAAACTTATGAAATATTCATTTATTTTCATCTACTTGAAAGTCAGACCTAAGTGTGTAAGAGAGTGAGTATGAGAGAAAGTGAAAGAGAAATTGATCTTCTAGCTATGGTTCACTCTCCAAATGCCACAACAACTAGGAGCCAGCAAATCCATTGGAGTCATCCAGGTAGGTGGCAGATGGCCAAGTACTTGATCAACCATCTGTTGCCTCTCTGGATGCACTACTAGGAATCTGGATTGTAAGTGGAGTAGCTGAGTCTTAAACTGACACTCTGGAACAGAATGTGGGCTTTACAACCAACAGCTTAACCCATTGTACCACAATGGCAACTTCACAAAATTTTGAAGTCTCCACATGTACTCATTTATCTCCATACATACACAAGCACACATAAATGTAAATCCTGGCATTGCATTTGGTATTTATATAAGAGTGCTACCTGGATGATTGGACAAATAGTATTTATTATCTTCTTTTATTTAGACTGTATGAATTGTGTTTGATAAAAATGTAAGGTCTGTAATAAGACGAAAACAATAAATAGAAATGCTCAGCTGAAAATGTTCTGGAATATAAATCAAGATAAGGTACATTTTAAAGAATCAGATTTCCCCCACTACGGAAAGTAGATTAGAAAGTGAAGCTAAGGTGTTGATTAAGGAAAAAAAAAGAATGAATCCTTTATATTCCTCAGGATTTCATTGCAATCACTCTTGTAATTCTACAGAGAAGTGAAATTATGAAATAAAAAAATCTATCATTAATGAAGACAATTGGATTATTTCTGCTATAATAGTGACTGATGCATTGTCATAGCATAAATAACATTCAGAGTACACAATACTAAATGGTTCAGATGTGGATAAAAAAATTGTTTATAAAAATGATTTTAGATATAGACTCATTGTTCATGTTACTATGGTAACTATAATCCCAATTGTGCCTTCATAAACCAAAGTCTATTTGATTTTTGTCATTCTTGTCAAGGGGAGTTCTGTATTCTGAGAAAATTTAAAACTCGTTCAGGGAGTGTGAAGTAAACTCAGAGGACTAGACTTTTGATTATTTCCATCTGTAATCTCAACTTTCTGTACCATTACACATATAAAGCCTCAATATTAAATACTAATATATTTTTATTTATGTGACATTTAATTGTAAGAAAGCTCAGAAGCTTACATTTTAGTATTTTTATTAGAATGTGTACTTGGTCTCCTGTTCTTGTTCTTTCACACATGCATGAACATGCACACACATATGTATATCACACATAAAAGTATATTTCCACATTTAAAGATGACCTGTGTTTGTGAATTTTTAAATTTGTGGTTTTCGTATTTTCCTTTATAAGCAGTGCTACAAATAGATCTTAGGACTGATGACCAACAGTCAACCATGAAATAAAAAGTCAGAGAAAAGTAAAACAAAGAAAGAAAAAGCCAGGAGATGACACAGTTTTTCTCCATGTACCATTTATTTAACTTCCCACTCCAACAAATGACTTTTAGTGAGGAGAAATTACATGGCTTTTTTTTTTTTCATAATGAAAATGAAGTTGAATTCATGTATATTTTTGAAGAGTAATTAATACTTAACAAATTAGAATGGATTTTTCCTCCATATATTTCTTGTATACTCCACTTGCCAAATTTGAGAATATTTAATCATGTGATTCCTCTACTTAAACTTTTGATGAGTTGCCATTACTTTCCAGATATGACCAAAAATTTATAAATTGACTCTTGATTCTACTTCTCTTCCCTCGATACTTCCAATCTATTTTGAATTCCAAAATATACTTTCACATTCAAATTTTCAAGTCATTATACTTTTAAGATTTTATTTATTTGAGAGATAGAGTTTCAGACATTGAGAGGTAGAGACAGAGAAAGGTCGTTAGTCCCCTGGTTCACTCCCCAAATGGCCGCAATGGCTGGAGCTGTGCTGATCTTAAGCCAGGAGCCAGGAGCTTCTTCCGTGTCTCCCACATAGGTACAGGGGACCAAGGACTTGGACCATCCTCCACTGCTCTCTCAGGCCATAGCAGAAAGCTGGATCGGAAGAGGAGCAGCCAGGACTAGAACCGGCGCTCATATGGGAGCCACGGCGCTGACCCCGAAATCATTATACTTATAAATCCTTCTACTTGGAACAACTTTCATCCTTCATGTTTCCCTGGTTTTGGCTCTCATCTATTCTTCAGTTATCATCAAGTTAAAATTCCTTCTGTGAAATCATCCATGAATTACCTATCATTGTTAAGGCATCATTGGCTGGCTCTCCTACAGCTGCTCAAGTACATGAATATCACCCTTGCATTTATCATAATTGTATTTATCATTTATCACATGTTGTTACAGCTATTAAATGTGATTTATCGACCACAGTTTATTAAACTACTTTAAATAAATTACCTACTTAAAAACACATATGCTGGTGTTTTACTCAACTGTTTCCAAAATTATTTGCCTATTAGGTCTCAGATAGCTTCTTTACCTTGATTGTCTCTTTATTTTACAGGGAACTACATTTCCTGGTTTCCCATGTCAATCAGACTTCCTGATAGGCAGGAAACGGGAATGAAAGAGGAGTGAGAAATCAGAACATTTCTCCACCTTTTCTGCAGCTGATAACTTGGGGTCTTAGGCCATTGCTGCTTCTTTTCTGTGTGTGTATCTTTCACAGGAAAATTTTTGTATCAATGGCCCTACCTCTTGCTGTTAACTTTTCTATATTGGTCCCATATAGGTGGAGTAGATTTCTTGTTTTCACTAAAATAGTTAGGTCATCAACCCTTGTTTGGCTCTCAGCTCTCTCATTTTATACCAATATACTTTTACTTAAAATTCCCATAATACTGTAGTTTTTCTAAGTGGATCTTGAAAAATACAAGATGGCCTTCATGAAATTAGAATAGGTCTTATTCTTTCAGTCTTCATGTATGAGCAGATTATAAGCATATGTTAATCAATGATTAAATGTGTGTTGAATTAAATTAAACTCTGCCTTAGAAAGCATAGGACTCTGAATAAGAAAAAATATTTCAATTAACAGAGATATTTGAAATAATATTGACTGGAATAAAAATGAAGTACTTTGACAGATTCTAACT
Source organism: Lepus europaeus (assembly GCF_033115175.1). Lineage (NCBI taxonomy): Eukaryota > Metazoa > Chordata > Mammalia > Lagomorpha > Leporidae > Lepus > Lepus europaeus. The sequence continues at coordinate 65,640,169 of NC_084838.1, read as the reverse complement.
ATTCAGGCTCAGAAATAATGTCCTACCTTTTATAAATGGTTGAATTTTTTATTTTACTACTATCCACTAAAAAATTACTTTTTCCATAGAAAAAAATATTTGCAACCACTTTTCCCCATTGTCTTTTCCCACCCATTTGACATACTCTATGGCATTGTACCCTTAGATGTAACTGTATGTCCTTGATTTATCACTTCATTAAGCAATAAAATAAAATCCTGGGAAAACGTTTTTTTTTCTATTTGAAAACAACCTTAAATATTCCCAATTTTTTGCTCATTTTGTTTTAATTGACAAAAATGTCCCAGAGCAAGAGAAGAAAGTTTCATCACTGCTTGGTTGTAATTTTTTTCCATTTTATTTTTTAATTAAAGATGGAGACTGAAAGCTTCAGGACCCCTGGGGAACACTACAGATAGAAATATTTCTGCTAAAATTAATAAAGTCAAACAAAATATCCAACCCAAACAAGGCTTCTGTATAATAGAATCTATGAACAAAAGCCATAGCAAATGCTTTTCCAAAAGAAATGTGTGTGCTTTGAAGATAGCTTTTTGTTTGGCTTCTTCTAAGGTTTGGCTTGGTGTCATTCAATTAAATGCACTCCATTGTACGTCCTGAAAAATATTTCTCACTATGTAATACACAGGGATGTTTTCCAAATACCCTCAGCCTCTATGGTATAGAATGAATTAGCTAATGACTAAATAGTCCTTGATAAATTTGTAGTAGCCACACAAAGCTTTGGTGTGAAAGAGAAACTGATACCAGTGATCTAATACAGCTATTGTCTGAAAGAACACACCTAATACTAAGTCAATGAATCTAGACCAAATTTTCAGCTGCCAAGTGGAATATTGTTACACATTTAATAAATATTTAAGATGATGCAAATATATTGCTTGTCTTACTGAAAAAAGGATTAAAATCAAAAGTCAACTGAAAAAACTCACTGATTATCAAGTGGAAGGTAATGTTTATGAAAATTTCCAATTTCCAAAGTTATATAAATGCATAAAATATAGCAATATAACTATTTATTATCATTTATTTTATTCAGTATCATTTAAATTCTCATAAAAATAAGAAATTATATTCTTATTTATTAAAATGTTTCCCAAATATTTGTTTATTTTAGATATATATTAATACTTTTAAATTTTCCATACTATATAATTTGGATAATTACTTCAACACAAGAGATCTACTCTGTTATTTCAGACATTTCTGTGATGTAGGTGAATTATCTGGTGACCTTTGACAAAAAGCCAATGTTAAACAATTTCTACAACTTTGTTTTCCCCCTATGACCATCAATCAAATTTGCCCTTGAGTACATAAAACTGTCATTTCCTTTCTCTTGTTTATCCTTCTCTATCAGATACATGACACATAATTTAGAATATAGATCATAATGTGACTTAAAGGAAATTCTCATTTAGAACAGACCATGAACAATTTTGGAAGCACCTCTTATTGTAGTTCTTTTGGGGCCAGAGCTGTGCCTTTCCTCTCATTGTATCTCACTTTAAGTTTAACAAGAGAAACTGCTAAGGACTTTCTGAACTCATGATCTCTCTTATTCAAATAGACCCAACAGTGTCTAGGAAAGACATAATTACATGATTAGCTATTGAAAACACAAAAGCCATCACTTTAATTAGTATGCAAGCTTTCTTCTGACAGAATAAATGCAGAAATCAAAGATGATTGAGCAGGTGATTATTTCTATTTTTCTGGGTACATGGATGAGAGGGTAAAAGGTTATTTTTAAAAGGCTTCTTAGCAAGAAAAAAACATCTTTTTAAAAAGATAAACTGTTTCCCAGAAACAGTAAAGGGTTATCCTAACATAAAGTAATAATTTTTTTAATCAAGACACAAACTTATTAGTAAAATCTCACTATTTCTTTTATCTTACAGAGAATATATAAAGCTCTTCAGTGATAAAGAAACAATTCTGATTTCTTATCAAAATAGCTAATGAACCACCTTTTTGTAAATGTATAAAATCCTAATAAAAGTCATGGCATCTTGTATTCATAGGAGATTCTTTCTTAACATTTTATGAAACAGGGAATGAATTAGCTTTAATTGTTCTTCCATCTCTGAGGACTAGACATAACTCTACATAAGACTATAAAGATAATTGAAGTGACTTGCTTCAACAGTTGAACTGCCCATGTTAAACCTAAAGCACAGGTTTCTTGGCTACTCATACTGTGCAGCTTTCTTTTCAGTATGAGACCATTCTGTTGCCTTCCAAGGTGAAGGAAAAAATAACAACCACTAGTAATTATTGCTGACGAAGAGTATGTGTTTTCATGCACTCTTCAATGGTAATAAAAATTCAGGAAATCAATTGCTTTCCTTTTGGAAATAAAATTTTCCTTTTGGGATAAGTTGTGTTGCTGTCCAACACATCTACTGCTGACTTTTAATTAGTGATCTTGTAAGTCCTAACAGACAGACTGACCTCCTAACCCACTAAAACGTAAAGATAGGATATGTTTGACTAATTTCATTTTAAACAGTATTAGTAAATACTCCTAGTCTTTCAAGATATAGAACTCTACATAAAAATCTGATAAGGGCTTCAAACTACTATAAAACAAAGAGATGGCATTTACAGATAAAAATATGTAAGTGCTAAAGTATCTTACAAAGTGTGACAAATTAAATGCTCACAGTACATGTTAAGACCTTCACCTTTTTCTTATATGAGTTGCCAAATTGATTATTTTCTATATGTTGTTATTTATATGACTATTTTAAAACCACTTGAAAAGAAAAAGGGGGAATTTTGGTCAAAATGTTTCCTGAGAAGATGACCCATGAATGCCAAAGCAGGTATTTGCTACATATAAGGTAATCTTATGTGTTAACTTTTTCCTTTTTTTTAAACATGTAAAAATTAATTACATTGCATTAAATCTTGAAGTGATATTTTGATAAAAGATATATAAATATATAAACATAAAACATAAAAAACCATAAATTAAAATAAACCAAAGAATCTACCTCATTTCTGGAAGTCCAAGTTTTTCTGAATGATGTTACTACATCTCCCTCCCCAAATTTTTTATGAAGTACAAAGATGTAAACTGAATCAAACAAACATGTTAAGTTACCATTAAGTTAAACATAAAAAAAAATAACTTCAGTGACAGCAAAGTGGTGAAGTACACTCATTCTTGTTCTTTGTAGAAGTTAAAGGCCACTTGCTATATTCCATAGCTATTTACTGCCGCAAATAAAAGAGAAGCATATATAACTGATCATGGTAGAATAAAGTAGAACTAATGTTGTGTGGATATTCTGATGAGATAGAAACTAATTTCATGCCAGTAAGATGCTACAGCCATCTATGTAGTCTAGCCAAACTGCCTTCCAGGGAGCCGTATTTCTATCAACTACAATTGGTGCAACAGTCAAGTCAAGGCAAGAAGTGTTTCTCAGGGTGTGTATATGTGTGTTGTTGCCACCCAAAACCTACCTGACTTACTTTTCGTAGATGATAGTGGTACATTTTTAAATTTTTCTTCTCTGGAATAAAGATCACATCCAGGCCAGGGGTGCTATAGAAGCTTCTTGAACACATCAACAAACATTATTGAGTTTAACAGTCTTAATTAGCTTAAAGAATGAATTAAATTTTGTGATGGAATACAAGAGCACCTTGAAACAAAGGGGTTCTAGATATAAGTCTGGCAGTTGTCACTTTGAAGCTGATATCTCAAATACCAAACAGGAAAACTGAGATGCAAACAATATACATGTTTGTGATTGTACACACCACAATTAAATTGCTCTTCAAGAAGTAGACAACGAGGGCTAAAATTCACCACAGGAGAAAAATACCCGACACTTGAGTTCATGGGCGATAAGTGTCCATGTAAGAATTGCTGAAACCCATTAACTTCTGTGTATCCTATTTTTAGAAGACGTTGCCACATCAAATTTTTAAAGAGACTTGAATTATAATTAGCTACTTCAGGTTCTATTTTTCAACTGACATTCCAAATTTTAAAATTAACGTCCTCCTCAGTATTGTTTAAGTCTCTCTCTTTCTGAGGATTGTTAATCCTGATTCATAGAAGACATATACTCTGAGGATTCAGTAGGATTTCCATCACCTTCAATAATGAGCCCGCATCTGAACCAAACTCAAGTGCCACGATTGTTCCATTTGTGGCTGCTCAGTATATTGCTCTGCCTGATATCTAAGCAGATACTGACTTGTAAAGTATCTCATCAGGGTTTAATATGGGATCATGTTATCTGCAAAGCCTTCAGCAATACAAGTGACCATAACCAGCTCTTTTCTTTCTTTCTCTAATAACCTCTGCTTCAACATTGCATTCATGTACTGGGTAATTCTGATCAAGGTCATGGTCTGATCTTTCTCTTTCAGTCACTCAGAGCTACTGAAGTCCTTCCATCTTTACACAGTCTCAATCTATTTGGTGGGTTGTTGTTACTGTGTTTAGTGAAGAGGTTGCTGGGGAAGTGTTTCCTGAACACTTCATTCTTAACTACATCCGCAGAACTGAAGAGTGGATCCCTCTTCACATTCTACCATAACTCTTTGCTTTCCTACTGTTTCTGTATAATGTCATGTCTTCTTTTGTATTATTTCCGAATCCATGGGGTTAATATTCATAAGAGTTTAAAAGGGATTGACTACATAACTCAGTTCAGTTTTAGTTTTTACAAGGGCACAATGTCCTATGCAGAGAATAATTTCTAGGTCCAGTCCACTTCACCTGCACTAACAAATAAGTATATTTCTAATAATTGACCTGTGTTAAAATGCATCCTGAGGAATAAAGAACAGAGTAAATACACAAAGTTTTCTATGTATAAGAATAGTAGAGATGAAAAAATGTCTTTCTTTTGCTGTGTATGTAAAAGGAATTAAATAATTTATATTCAATAATTAAAATTAGAAGATATAGAACACAAAGAATGTAATTATAAATCCTAAAATACATAATTAAATATATTTAACTGTACTAACAATTATCACAGAGACACACACACACAGTTATCAAAGACTGCTGGAAACATGGAGAAGAAGTTTATATTCTCAAACAGTAAGGTAAGGGTGATTGTTCCTCTTTTTGTATGTTCTTTGTTTTGCTATAATGTTCTTTGTACAGTAATTAAGAATTGAAGAATCACAATAAAAAGAATTATATGTAGAAATTACAAATTTCCCCCAGCCAAGAGTCATTAAAATATTTACCATATGGGACTTAATTTTTAGAAGACCAAATTCTAAATAAATAAGTGAATTCTACAATTGGAATTAATTTTACCTCTATATAAGCAATCAACTATTGCAGGATACTTAAACTTTGCAATTGTCCTTCATAGCTGGGATAACTTTGATGATGTTCTATTTATCTTTTAAAAATAAAATTGATTTTCCCTTCCATTCTCCTTGTAACACTGCATCTTATCATTTCATATGCACCAAAGCAAAAAAGGAGCATCCAATATAAACAAAAGAAAGGTTAGTTGTATAGTTCATCTAAATAAATGAATATTCAACCTATTTTTCTTTAACCCCTAAATGAACATACTACAATTGGATCAGTTATACAGTTTAAGCTGATCCTCTTATGAGAAAATTATCCCCAATCCTTAAAAGACAACTATTAAAAGGGTTTCTCCCTTATGCCAACTTAAACATTCAATGGAGAACTCTTTACACATAAAAGATACTTAAATTCTCTAATGGAAGCCAACCTCACAGAGGTATATCACTTATAAAATCATAAATGTTCCAAGGCACACAAAAGTAAGTCAAAAAGTTTGTGGAAAAATTAAAAGTTTAATTAGGTGAAAAAAATTCATCACATATTTCCCATCAATTTTTTAAAGACTTCTTGTATATTCTTTTAGACCTGAGGGTATTAATTTACTCCAGTCACTATCACTTACACAAACAAATAAACATAGTTATATATTCAAACATAATAAAAAAAAACAAGCTATCAAGTCATTCCATTTATCAAAGTGATGGCCAAAAAGTGAATCTGTGTGCGAATGATATAATAAATGTTCTAACTTGAAAATTATTGTCATAAAATTAAATACTAAATGATTAGCCAAAAACTAAAAGTAGCTAACTGTATCTTTTTACAAATAGTGCAATTGTTAGAAATATTAAGACTGTGCACATTTCAAAAATACTACCTTGTGCTAAAACATACAAAATATAAACATTCAGCCAACCATTCCTTCTCTTAATTTATCAGGCATTGCACTCGAGGTAAAGGGAAAAAAGAATTTTAAGCAGAGTCTTTATTAGCACTTACTCATCAATGAATCAATGGGAAATAAGAGCCAATAAAACAACACAGTACCATGATTTGTTTTATACAAGGAAGGAGAAAGCTTTGGAAATACTGATGCCTAATTTTAAAATTTAATGAATGGATCACCTTTGTTTCCACGAAGACAAGATAATATAAGGTAATCCTAGGGAGACCAAATAGCCTAGGCTATTTAATCAGAGTTGATTAAAGATGACCTCTGTAACAGTTCATTTTCACACTTCCAGCTTTCAAAATCCTGGCATTAAAGAATAACCTGATAAAAGTTCTTTCTAAGCCAACAGCAACACTGAAAATGTTTAGAGTATTAGAAACTGATAAATGCCTTCAGATTTCCATTTAAATGTTAGAATTGCATTTATAAAGTGTAGCCAAGAAGAGCATATTAAAATTAAAAAGCAAGGGATCATTGACAAACATCACTATGAATTTTTCCCTTGGAATTTACCATGTAAAGGTTTCCAGGAAAAATGTTGTATATTAATTATAATGTCAAATTTCAAGATATGCAATCTTAATTTTGAAAGTAAATGTTCAGAGATTTCCAAGATGGCTGAATAGGGAAAAGATATACTGCTTTAGACAATGGGAAAACAGCAGAGAAAAACAAAAACAAAAAAAACCCACAAAGGAAGTTCAATTCCAGGAGGGGAGTTGGAGAGAAATTTGCAGTGGAGATCCTGCAGAAGGAAGAGGGATGCCACGGAGTACATCTGAAGGTGCTGATGTTGAACAGCATGTGTGGACACCACACAGGATCCCTACAGCTGGGAGCTGAAGGAGATGCCAGCTTTGGAGAGCAAGGTGAGAGCAGCCTGAGGCAGCCCTGGCCACTGGTGTATACTGCCTGAGGGAGAGCCTTGCAGACCACACTGTCTTTAAGGCTGGCCTAGAGCCAGCCTTATGGGGGCAATATACTTGCCTAATCCAGTGAAAGAAAAGCACCTTCATTTCTCCCCATTCCCCGACAAGTGCATCCAATAACTGGCAGGGAGAAGACTCCATTTTGACACGAGTAGCGGCTTTTGTGTGCATATGTGATCTGGGGATTTTTATCAGAAGGAAAAATCTATGTTCCTGAATGACTTTGATTCTGGCTGGGAGCATTGTCAGGAGGCTAAACACCCACATCAACTGTAAGGTGTCCCTATCCTGTCAACATATGACAGACAATAGGATTTCGTTTCCCCATGAGTGAGATAGCTTGTGTGAATGGGATCCCCGTGAGTGGGATAGGCTAGTAGAATGGAGCAGATGCTCTGCATCCATAACTGTGGTAATTCTGTAACTGTACAACCGGGTAGGTGTAGCTGGGCCCCTGGGCAATCACTGAGTCTGGTGTCAGATGCTCAGAGATCCCTGACTGATTAGGGTGGGTAATTGCTGAGGGGTCCATGCTCCAACAGAGAAGTGCACAGACCCTTTGTGGGGTTCATGTGGCAGTTTGGGTGAGTCACACACTGAGGGCTAACCCTGGGCATTGATCACCTTGGAAGAGAGGAGGTGAGGGTGTGATTTCACTAACAGAGGTGATCATGCCCTACCCCTGCTGACAACAGAGATCTACCACTCCCAAATTGAGTGTCACCCTGGATACTGTCCCCACCTCAAGGAGATCCCAGGTCACAACCAGTTGATGCCTCTAGGTATTCACTAAAAGCAGAAATTCCACTAAGCCACAGCGGTTAGTTCAAAGATAAAAACCACCAAAGGAGAAAACTAACAAGTATTTCCACAAATGTTGAAAGCAATTTACAGGTTCAATGAAACGCCAATCAAAAAGACTAGCAGCATTATTCTCAGAAATAGAAAAAATAATGCTAAAATTTATCAGGAAACAAGGGACTTCGAGCAGCTAAAGCAATCTTAGATAACAAAAACAAAGCCAGAGGCATCATTATACCATATTTAAAGACATATTACAGAGCAGTTATAATCACGACAGTCTGGTATTGGCACAAAAAATAATCTCTACTCTACCACCAATGGCTCTACACCCAACCTGTGTGTACTGATGGTCCTCTTCCCCACTTAATGCTGTATAATTGTTCAAACCTGGTAAATGCCACTCTTAGGATCATTGGTTACTATCCTCACTCTGTCTTTTATGACCTTGTCTAAATATGATCAGAGTCGGCAAACTTGGAAGGCTTCCATAGCCTTGGCAACTCATGACGACAGCCTAGGGTGGTTACTGGCGCCATAAACTAGAGTGTCAATTTGTTGGGTCAACAACAGGAGCCACTGTGCACTTGCTCCTCATGTGGGATCTCTGTCCTTAATGTGCTATACATTTTGATTTAATGCTATAACCAGTACTCAAACAGTATGTTTCACTTTGTGTTTCTATGTGGGTGCAAACTGTTGAAATCTTTATACTAAATTGATCTTCTGTATATAAAGAGAATTGAAAATGAATCTTGATGTGAATGGAAGGGGAGAGGGAGCGGGAGAGGGGAGGGTTGTGGGTGGGAGGGAACTTGTGGGAAGGGGAAGCCATTGTAATCCATAAACTATACACTGAAAATTTATATTCATTAAATAAAAGTTAAAAAAAAAGAAAAAAAATAGACATGTAGATAAATGAACAGACTAGAAACTCCAGAAATCAGTCCAAACACCTATAAGCAGCTAGTCTTTCACAAAGGAGCTAAAAATTCCTGGAAAAGGGGTAGTCTCTTCAACAAATGTTGGTAGGAAAATTGGAACTCCATGTGCAAAAGTTTGAAAGAAGACTCCTACATTACACCTTACATAAAAATCAACTCACAATGGATCAAAGATTTAAATCTATGACCTGATATCATCATAATACTAGAGAACATTGGAGAAATTCTGCAAGTCATTGGCATCAGCAAAGACTTCTTGGAAAAGACCCCAGAAGCATGGGCAATAAAAGCAAAAATAGAAATGAGATTACATCAAACTGAGAAGCTTCTGCACTGCAAAGGAAACATTCAGGGAATATGAAGAGGCAATCTACAGAATGGGAGAAAATATTTCATACTATGCAACTGATAATGGATTAATATCCAGAATCTATAAAGAACTCAAGAAACTCAATAACAAAACAAATAATCCAGTTAAGAATTGAGCAAAGGACTTGGACAGGAATTTTTTCAAAAAAGGGAATTCAAATGGTCAAGATGCATATGAGAATATGCTCAGGATCACTAGCCATGAGGGAAATGCTAATCAAAATGATATTGAGATTTCACCTCACCCCAGTTAGAATGACTCTCATACAGAAATCAACAAATAATAAATGCTGGGGAAAAAGGTACCCTGGTCTACTGTTAGTGGGAATGTAAACTAGTACAGCCATTGTGGAAGATATTATGGAGATACCTCATAAATCTGAAAACAGATCATATGACCCAGCCATCCCACTCCTGGGAATTTACCCAAATGAAATGATATCAGCATATAAAAGAATTATCTTTATCCCCATGTTTATTGCAACTCAATTCACAATAGTTTAGATATGGAATCAACCCAGATATCCATCAAGTCATGACGGGATAAAGTTATTGAGATGCACGCACACACACACACACACACCCCGAGAGACAGAGAGACAGAGACAGAGAGACAGAGAAAGAGAGAGAGAGAGAGAGGAGAGGAGAGAGAGGAGGGAGAGGGTGAAGGGGAGAGAGAGAGAGAGAGAGAGAGAGAGAGAGAGAGAGAGAGAATACTAATCAGCAATAAAAAAAGATAGAATCCTATCTTTTGCAACAAAATGGATGCAAGTGGAAATCATTATACTTAGTGATAGCAGGTCAGTCCCCAAAAGACAAATACCATATATTTTCCCTGATGTATGGAAACTATCAAAAAATGTAATGTATAGGAGTAAAATTGACATTTTGAGTTTCAATGACTGTTTACAGCCCTTGCCTCACTACCGTTGAGTAAAAGTATTTTGTCTTCTATTTGTTGAACTCTTTACTCAGTGTAGAGTTAACCTTATGAGTATTATGCAAACTGAAAGTAGATCATCGTAAAAAGAACCAAGAAAGAGAATAAAAAAGGATGAGAAAGTGCTGGAGTGTGGGCAGGAATGATTGTAGGGTGAGAAGTTATCACTATGTTCCTAAATCTGTATATATGAAATACATGAAATTCATTCATCTTAAAGAAGTAAATAAATAAAAAGACAAAATGATTGAACAGAAAATGCCTATGCTTGTTAAATAAAGACTTACTAGGAATAGGAACCTCTATTCCAAATTTCTTGGAACTATAAAAATCTTACCTTTTGTTTTGTTTGTATATGCCAAAAATGTTTCAGTTATTTAATTTTAATTTTCAATATTCTATAAAGCATTACTTTTACATTCAATTAACAATTACCCCACTCTATATTTGCTTTATTATTTTTATTTTAAATTTTTTTTTTACTGATTTGAAAGAAAGAGTTATAGAGAGGGAGAGACAGAGTGATATATCTATCTACTGGTTCACTTCCGAAATGGCTGCAAAAGTTGGAATTGGGCCAGGCTGAAGTCAGGTACCTGGAATTCCAAACAGGTCTTCCATATTGACAGAAGGAACCTAAGCACTTGAACCATCTTCTAATTCCTTAGGCTCATTAACAGTGAGATGGATTGGAAGTGGAACATCCAGGACTCAAACCAGCACTCATATGGGATGCCATTGCTGTAGGCGGCAGCTTAAACTGCTGTACCACAACAACCCTACTTTATTCTTTTTTGATAAAGGTTGACTCATTCATAGTTGTGAGCTAGATATTCTACAAGAGAACTCCAATGAATGATGCTGCCTGTAGAACATTCAAGTTTTCCACAAAAGGTTTGATTTGGACCTCAAAATTACAAAAATATTAATTCTGTTCAAATTGATCTATACATTCAATAAAAACTAGTAAAAATTGTAAGAACTTATAAAGGTGCATGAGATGATTCTCTAGCATATCTCATTGAGAAATGGAATGGGCTGGGGAAGGCTTGCTTTACTGATGATCATATAAGGTTTCTGTAATTAAGAAAGTGTTGTATTGGTACAGAGATAGGAAAATAAAACAAAAAGAGAATCTGAAAATGTCTATACACAGGACTTATTTAGAAGATAGTTGATCCTGTAAAATACTGGGAAATAATCAGAATTATGGAACAAATATATAATGATATTAAAAAAAATACTTGATTTTTTTGCCATTACATGTAAGAAAGACACTGCTAAATATCATATAAGTATCTAAATATCATATAAAATAAATATAAATATCATATAAAAATAAATATCTAAATATCATATAAAAAAGCTCCATGACCAGCATTTTAGCCAAGGTATCTTCAACAGCAGAGAATCTAAGTTCGTGGGGAGCAAAAGCACACAACAGACTGCAATAACATTTAGGCATTTTGTTCTCTAAGAGATACAATGATCAAAGTGAAAAGGTGGTCAGGCATCTGGCCTAGCTATTAAGATATCAGTAAAGATGCTTACATCCCATATTGGAGAGCCAGACTTCTATGTCTGGCCTTGGCTCCTTCCTCAGGCTGCTTGCAATTCTAAATTCTGGTAAGCAGTAGGGATGGCTCAAGCAATTACATTCTCGCCACCCATGTGTGAGACCTGGATTGAGTTCCTAGCTGCTGGCTTCAGCCCAGCCCATGCCCAGCCCATCCCCAGCTGCTGCAGGCACTTGGGCAGTGAATCATAGGATTGAAGCTCTCTCTGTGTCTGTCTCTCTCCTTCAAGTAAATTTAAAAAAATAAAAAGAAAAAAGAAAATCACCCCTCCTTTGTCGCACAAAAAAAAAGTGATAAGAAAAATGTTTACACTTAACAACTATTATAATGTTTATATCCAGGATAATCATAAATCCATAAATAATCCAACATTAAAATGGGCAAAATACTGGCAAATACTTCACAAAGGAGAATATTCAAATGGCTAATAAACAGATTAAGGGTGGTTTATTCTTATTATCTGAGAATTTCAAGGTAAAATAAATTATATGGTTCATAACAGTGAATATATTTAAAAGAAAACAAAACAATCCTCAGGTTACTGAATATAGAGAACAGTAATAACTATCAATGCAACTGACTTCTTCATTTTGGAAAACCACTTACATTATCTACCAAAAGGAACATGTACATATTCTATGACTTAGTAATTGATCTGCGGTCAGAAATGTGGGTCTCATACCACTGGAAGATAATCACAGATTTGTTCAAGACAGACCTAAAGCCTATCTCAAAGATTCATTCCCCTGGTGGCATTCTGGAGTATGAAGAATTAATCAGAAAACTGAATTTGAACTCAGCACTGTTACTTTTTAACCAGATTACTATGGGTGGCTTACTCAAAATTTTACAATAGTTTGATTACCTGCAAGAGCAGAAGTGTTCCACCTATTTCAAACTGTTTGTGTGAAAATTGTATGGGATGAGGAAGATAAAGTATATATGATAGTAGGTACACAATATTCTCAAATATGTTACTTTTACTATTAAAAACACATGTTGTATCCCTTCAATTTCCTAGATATAACTGATTATTTCTAATTCAAGATTTATCATTCATTCATTCATTAAAGGATTTACTTTTTGTACCTACTCATATAAGAGGTAAAATTGACATAAAGGTGTTTTCTCCCAACTCAATCTATATTATGAAACTAAGGTATTTTCAGTTGAAACTCAATGCTTCACATTTATTTTTATATAAAGTTATCTGCTCCAGAGCACAGAATTTTTTAGATTTACATGTAAAAATAAATTTCTAAGAATGATATGCATTGCATAACAAAATATACCTTATTTGGGAATGATATTTGGATATATGAAAATAGTATTAGAGGACATGCCATACATTTATATTTGCTCAAACACAGTCCATGAACAGTTAATACCACCTGGAAAAAATATCTCCATTAAGTTAAGGAAGGCAGATTTAAATAAGATTTATATATTTGTGTGTATCTTTTGTATTTTCATGACCACAAGAAATACAGTGCCTTTATTTTACTCAGATGTTTAACAATTCATGCTTTCCTCCTTGGTCCACAATAATTTTCAAAGGCACAGACTAATTTTGAAGAAATCTGGTCAGTCAATAAACAGTTATCAAGATAGAAATTATTTTCCATTTTTGGTACAGTCAACTATCTTGAAATAATTGGCAGCTGGAAGGAAAAAAAAACCTTTCATAAGCAAACAACTTCTTATTTTAATTGAGTGTCAGTAAAATTTTCCATGTCAGCATGGGTTACAGAAACGTAGGATTTCATTAAAGCAGTCTACAAGCCTGAGAATCAAAGGTTTAGCACTATTTAAACAAATCTCAGCAGGCAGCAAGCAGTGCCTCAGACCCAAAGAAGGGAATTTCTAAATTTCCAAGCCTGTTTCTCCATGTGTAGCCCCAGGCAAATTATACCAGATTCATCTAGGAGACTTGTATAAACTGTCGATTTGTAGCCCACATTTGGATCAAGACCTTTAAAAGGATTCCTAGCTGAATTTTATGTACCCTAAATTTTAAGAATCTAGCTCCTAATCTTTTATTGTAGACATTTGTAACTTCTCCATAGCTACTTAAGAATATAAGAGATAAAACCTGTTTTCTGGCTGCCTGAGAGATACGACTGATTCATATGATGTTTGATCTTCCGTCCCCACCCCTTGTGTAGTACTGAACAAGGAAGTCTGCTAAAGCAAAAATGTGGACCAGGTCTAAGCGGTACTTTTTCCTTTTAGCTCTCAATTCTCTCAATTCAGTCAGTTCCAGCATGTTTTAGTCCCTTCTTTCTACTTGAAATTCCACCTCTGGCAACTACTACCTAGTAAACGCTTAATAATCCACTCATCACCCATTTAAACTCTTGCTTGTCAACCTCCAATGATAAGAATCCTGAGATGCAAAGGCCAAGGGTCCTGTCACACTGTTACTTTGGAGTTTCCAAGTTATATTGCTTGGATCTTAAGGCTGGAAGAAACCTTTCTGTTCTTCCCAAGAATGCTTCCTAGGAATGCACTTTGTCCCAAAGCAAGGGACTCCTGCATGAAATTGTCATTCACTAGAAAAGGAAAGTTGCTGTAAGTGGCAATGTAGGATGACATTTCTTTTCAGAATTGGGAGAACTATGTCGCACGCATGAAAGTCTATGCTTCGACCAATGAACAATCTTACTTAAAAAGGAATTTAACAAGGTGAAGAGTATGATCATTTCTAATGACGTGGATACATTGCTCTTCAGTGATATCAGTTGCATTGCAACCATAAGCAACTTGCATATTAGTGTTTGAGTGTTTTTTGATGCATATAGTCACTATGGTGAATATATATATTACAAATAATTTGCATATTATACTAAGAAAAAAGTTGATAACCTCAAAGTTAGAGCTTCATTTGTTTCCATGATCTTTTTTACTGGTTTGCTGTTTGACAAGTACACAAATTACTTAAAGATAAGTCCAATATTGAGCCAAACCTCATAATGGATAAGTGAGAGGATGTGTGTGCTTGGGATTTGGAGGGATACATTCAAACATTCTAAAGGGAAATATCAGGACATAATGAAAGCATAACCCATTTAACCAGATAGAAAAAAAATAGCTAAGTTCAGGTACAGTAAATACTTGAAAGGACACTGCTGATGTGTTGCCAGGCAACAATGAAAAGCTTTAAATTTCACTACGTAATAATAATAGATTCTGCAGAATAGGTATTAGAAAACAAAAGAATCTGGATTCTTTCCCAGTACCTGAGCAACAAGAAACAAAAAATAAAACAAGGAAACTCATGCACTCTGCAGCTGAAATTTCCAGCCCTTCATTCTGTAATAGAACTCGTCTTTCACTGGATGGTAAATTCCTTAATATAAAGAAATCATCAGTTGAGAGTTTTAATTCTGAAACTTGAGGATCATCAGCAAATAGAGTGACTCACAGAAAAATAATTATGAAATGAGGGATTCCACTCCTGTTCCAACTCTCTCTGGCCAACAAGTTCCTGATATTCATAACTTAAAATGTAGTTATTTTGCCAAAGAATATTCAATAGGGATGGTGAAAGAGCATAAGGGCACAACATTCTACCTAGGGAGGTGGACATACAGAAGGCAGAAAGCAACAGTACTATTCACCATTTAAAAAAAAAAATGATCAAGGGGCAGGCGTTTCACCGAGTGGTCAAGACAGTACTCAAGAGGCTCACATCCCATTCTGAAGGCTCTGGGTTCTATTTCCGTCTCCGATTCCTGATTCCAGCTTCCTGTCCACGGAGATCCTGGAAGGCAGCAGTGGAGTCTCACGTAATTGGGTTCCTGCCATCACTGCGGGAGCCCTGGATTGAGTTTCCAGCTCCCAGGTTTGGAACAGTTCTAGTTTTTGCAGGCATCTGGGGACTGAACTAATGAATAGGAGTATGTTCTTGCATGTTGTAGGTCTGGCTTGGTCTCTGTATCTCAAATAAATACATGTTTTTTAAAAGTGACCCAAATTAACCACAATTTATCTATGTTGCTACAAATAGGCAACTCAAAAATTCAGTTCCACAATGAAAAAAAATAGGCAAAAGCTAGAAAAGCAGTGAATTTGGGGTTTTAACTGCTATTATTTTAAAGAAACAGTCACATTTTCCCCCACTTAGAGAACAATCTAATATCATAGAATAATAAATATGTGGACAATTGTTACTTTAGGCAAAGATTGCTTTTAATTACTGGTAATTTTTCTTTACTATCCCCTGGCTGATGTCCTCCTATATATGTTTTTGAAAATAGAGCTTTCCATCAGCATAGGAGAAATCACATATGCTAAATATTTATGTCTTCTGCATACTGGAGGATTGATATTTGGTTTAATTTAATTACAAACATTAGTTTTATGAATTGAGTGCAATTTGCTAAGGGCATTTTAGTAGCAAATGAATATTAGAGCATGTTTAATCTTTCCATGACACAACATATTTATCTAACCCCGGTTTCCGCTTTCTGTCAATCTTCCCTGCCCTCACTGAAGCCGCCCTTCTTAAAACACTTGACTTTACAAAGCACACTTTGAAGGACTGTTTTCAGCTGGACTCACTCACTTGAGGCACCGACACTGCTACCTGCTCCGAATTTTCTTCGACTTCTGGAACAAAAATTCTCTGTTGTTTTCCTCACCTCTCTCTGAATCCCTCTGTTATCAGTATTTCACTTTTCTGTTCATCCCTCAAATTCTAGCATTGCAGAGGAGAGATTGGCATTTGCTATTTTGATGACTTAGTCCTGTTGTAACCAGCATGCCATCCCCTCCAGCACTCAGCCTCTTGCCTCAGGTGGGCTGACATCAGGAGGGGACAGGTGACTCAAGACAAGCCAACCACAGCACTGGACGCCCTCAGTCACAGGGATCAGTCACTAAAGGTGGACAAATAGTTCAGGAAGACCGTACAAAATAGGGTCATGATATTTTTCTGAAGTGCGAGTTCCTAAGCATGGAAAATGTACTGTGTATCACTGAGACCTGCAACTCTGGCATCCCATATGGGAGCTGGTTGGTGTCTCAGCTGCTCCACTTCTGATACAACTCCCTACTAATGGTTTGGGAGAAGCAGCAAAAGATGGCCCAAGTGCTTAGGCCCCTGTACCCAAGTGGGACACTCAGGTGGAATTCCAGGCTCCTGGACTTGGCCTGACCCAGCTCTGGCCATATGGAAAGTGAGCCACTGGGTGGAAGATCCTCCCTTTCTCTCTCTCTCTCTCTCTCTCTCTCTCTCTCTCCCCCTCTCTCTCTCTCTCTCTCTCCCTCTCTCTGTATATCCCTAACTCTTTCAAATAAATAAATCTTTTTCAAAAGGCATTAAAGGGAAAAGTCATGCTGACAGATAAGGAGAGTCAACTTCTTGGGGCGAAATTAGGGGCCCTTGGATACAGCTGTGCCTGAAAACTGTGCCAGAGTTTCCACTGACAACTTTTTTTTCCCACCTCCCTCCCTCCTTCCCTCTCTGCCTCTGTGCTTGTCTGTGTCTCTATTGCTTACCCTTTGATTCAATCTTTTTTTCTTTTCTTTTTTTTTTTTTTTGACAGGCAGAGTGGACAGTGAGACAGAGACAGAGAGAAAGGTCTTCCTTTGCCATTGGTTCATTCTCCAATGGCCGCCGCGGCCGGCGCACCGCACTGATCCCAAGGCAGGAGCCAGGTGCTTCTCCTGGTCTCCCATGGGGTGCAGGGCCCAAGCACTTGGGCCATCCTCCACTGCACTCCCTGGCCACAGCAGAGAGCTAGCCTGGAAGAGGAGCAACCGGAACAGAATCCGGCGCCTTGACCGGGACTAGAACCCAGTGTGCCGGCGCCGCAAGGCGGAGGATTAGCCTGTTAAGCCACGGCGCCGGCCTTGATTCAATCTTAAATATCAAAATAATATTTGTCCTTTTCCTAACATAAAATGATAAAATACAAACAAGTACACAACTTGCATGAGTTACAGTAATGTTTCACAAATTAAATAGAAGGTGTATCATTAGCAAAGTGTTGGTTTTCCCTATGAATTTGAGGGAAGTAAATTATTCATAGTAAGGAAGGAAAGCAACATATGGGGAAATTGACAGAGCTACATTTGTTAAACAAGCTTTAGGCAAATAAAGGGGGTTAAATCATAGGTTAATCTGTCCCAAAATATTAAGAGAAATGCTTAATATTTGCAAAGCTAATTATAAAAATTAGGTACAGAATGTCAGCTATTTAGAGATGAATATAAAAGAGCTAAATCCTGTTGCATTTCTAACAATGCTAGTTCATACATTTCTGAAATTTCAGTTTTTATAAACCTGCTACTATGCAAAACATATGAGTACATAAGGACAAATACATGACATTCAACTTTGCTGTTTCTAAGAAATTATCAAGTATTCCTCCCTGTAAATTCCATAAGGTCAGGATAATGAGGCATCCCTCTCTCTAGAAATACTCATATGTTCCTTGGCTTCCATTCTCCAGTCATTTTGCTCACTAACAGAATCATATTGGGGTCAGCACTGTGGCATAGTGGGTAAAGCTGTGTCTGGGCTTCCAACATACTATATGGGCGCAGTTCAAGCCTCAGTTGCTCCACTTCCAGTCCAGTTCCCTGCTAATGTGCCTGGGAAAACAATGGAAGATGGCCCAAATTCCAGGGGCCTGCAACCACATGGGAGACCCAAAAGAAGTTCCTGGCTTCAGATCAGCCACGGAGGCCATTTGGGAAGTGAACCAGTGGATGGAATCTCTTTCTGTGATGCTGATTTCTAAAGAAAAAATTTAAAAAGCCTCATATTACCTAAAACACCAATAATTCCACTGGCATCTTCTTTTTGTTTCACCACTTAGCTAAGTAGCCACCACTCTGAACAAAATTTAGATTTTTCTATTTTGGAATCTTAATAAGTCACACATATTTTTATGCCTTGCTTTTGTAGCTCAATTTATATTTGTAACCAAGTGTTGTGTTCTGGAGTGTGTTGTAGTTACTATTATTGTTCTGTAATGACAATGTCATGATTTATGCTAGTAAAGATTATGTGGACCTTTTTATTTCTAATTTCAAACTATAAAATTTACTTTGTTAAAAATTTTTATATAGACATTTGGGCATACATGGACATGAGTTCCTCTAGATCACAGGGTAGCTATCTCTACAAGTTACAGAGATTAAGGGCAAAGTACTGTCCATAGGGGTTTTACCACAGCATTATATAAACATTACATTTTTTCTTCATAATTAAAAATGCTTTAACAAAAATATTTCAAAATATAGATTACAGTTTCCCCACAGATTCTTTAATTTTGACCAATCTAACCATGAGGAATGATGGATACTTCTCAGAAGTGTTTAACCAAAGTTGACCTATAATTAGATGTGATTTTTATGTCATAATAAATTAGTAAAAACCTTATGGTATCCTCTTACATTTCTGATATGTACTTATACTAGAATCTGATTATAAGAAAACATAAGGAATAATTAATAGCATTTAAAAATCTTTCTTTGTGGCATTTCCAAATGGATTTAAGTGGAAAATTAATGAATATCCTCAAAATAATCAATATAATAATCTCTATGATTTCTGATGACCTGAAGTTTGACAATTTGTAATGCTTCAGAAACCTGTAGGTTTCTCCTATAATTTGATGTTCATTTTAATATTTATCATAAAATTCTTTCATTTTACACTGAATTATACAAGTTTGAGTTAAGTATACATTTTAAAATGTATCATTAAAGCTTTCTAGTTTCATATTTGTGTAATATTTTTACCTTACCAAGGAAAATAACAAATAAACTAATGTGCTAAAATTCTTGGCTTTATAGCTGATTTAATTTAGTATCATAATTCAATCCTTTTATCTCTGTCTCTGAGGGTATGTGTATGTGTGTGTGTTTATGTATGTATAAACTGAATGAATAAAACCACTGCTTAATGCTTCCAGTTCCCCTTTTTAAAATGGATTTAATTATCAACTTTAACAATTTTTAATCTGCTTAAATAAAGCAATCCTGTTTATAATATCCTATAGTATTATTGCCTATATGTTCATTTTGTGTGAAACCTATGCCAAATTACTGAGCATAAAGCAAGGTGCATTTTGCATACAGAACATAATGACAGTGTAAAAAAGGAAGCTTAAAATTCATCCTCTTGTCTAGACACCATTTGAATCGTGGGCACTTATTGTAGCACCATGTCACTATCTCATCAGCAGGAACAAATGTTTGAGGCCAACTGTCACTTCAATGGAAAATAATATCCTTTTAAAATAATTTAAATTAGCTTGCTGGAATTTTAGGGGAAAGAATCAAGACAAGCTTCTTCCATTATTTGTCAAATTATCATGACTTCCAGTTTCTTAAAACTCTGTTTATGTCTAACATGGTTGTTTATATTTACAAAATCTTTCATGTCTTATATATGTGTAAATCCACAAGAATCTGTGCATTTGTCTTTAGTCTTTAATATGTATTCTTTGTCTATCATAATTATCATTACAGTAATAAGCAGAAAATTTTACACAGAATAAAAGCCTCTCCTTCAGTAATATGCTTTTTTTTTTTTTTTTTTTTTTTTACTTCTCACTATACATTCTGTTAATGCCTTAAACTCAGAATGCCAGACCAGACTGGAACTTTAGGCTAGGATGGAATACCAAAGATACTTCTGCCTTAAGTGTCTACATTCCAAGAAAAATACATTAGGCAACATTGTTCAGACACTGGACACGAGGTATACAGAACTATAATCCTTGAAATAACTTAACCAGAAAGATGAGCCCTTACATTATACCTATTAACTGCTGAAAGGAATGTTACCCTAATCAGAATCCATCCATCTATATCTTGGGGAAAGTAGAGTACAAATTTTAAGAAGGTCTAGATTTTGGCAAGGCAGAATAAAAGAGAAGAGGAAGCAGCACAGGCAGAGGCCTCTGGACATCTTCACGGACCACATAAGCACTTTCACTGAGTGCTGATTTGTGCATTCACAAGAGGAAACTACCAGAGCCAGGCAAAGAACCACAAGGAAAGGAGCAGAAGAATCTTGAAGCTCTCATAGGGCTGGGAATAAATCATGTTTCCATCTGTCAAAGTGCAAAGACCTCATAACATGTAGGCTGTCAGGTGCAATACTCAGATATTGCCTAGGTTTTTGAAGATAATTTAGTTGCAGTCTAAAGATTCACAGAAGAATATGCCCTAACAAAACTTAAAAAAAAGTGAAAAAATTTACAGAATACCTACTTAAGTCCTTAGGTTTCTAAAAGTGGAGCACTAAAAAAAATAACAAAATACTCCAATAAATATAGCCAAAAATATTCCAAGTTTCTCAAAAAATGTAAACTCAAATAATCCCTAGCAGAATAGAGAACCCATTCCAAGAAACATCATAAAGTGACTGCTGAAAGTAAATTATAAAGAAAATATTGAAGTGAATCGAACAAATACTGCTTTACAAGTGAACAAAAATAAAGGAGATCTCTTATCAGAAATGGTTCAAGCATGAATACAATGGAAATAACCTTTTACAAAAACCTGCCCTCCAAGAATTTTTTTCCCATTCAAAACATAGATTTTATGAAAGGACATATGGGTGAAAATCTATGTGAGCTTGGATTTGGGGGCTTCTTATCTTGAAGAAAGAATCTCAAATGATTCTCAATCTCAAATGATAAGTTGCATTCACAAATATAATAAGTATTTTAAAAAGGGTAGTAACAAAAACACTAAGAATCTTAAAATTATAAATATAAACTCAAGTGACTTAATTATGTTTATTAGATATTTCACTAACAAACTTATGGACACTCAACATAATTAGTTATTAAGAAAATGTGAAACAAAACCACAATAAGCTAGCACTAAAATCTCAGTAAAATAGCTAAATTTAAAAACACAATACTAAGTTTTGTTGAAGATGGAGAATAACTAGTTATTACCATTGATGGTTAAAAAAAAGAAAAAAATTCTATGGTCATTTTAGGAAACAGATTCTTTTAAAGTTAAGCCTACATTATCCATATGATGCAATCTCTCATGTAGGTATTAATCTAAACAAGATGAAAGCGTATGTTCTCACAGAGAAATATATTTGAATGTTTAAACAGTTTTACACCTAACAAGATTCTGAACATGAAAATACACTTTAGCAAAATATAAAATTGTTATACATCCATGTCATGGAATACTATTCAGCATTAATAAGGAATGCACTACTAATCCAATACAGGATGGATGAGGCATAAAGATAATTGGCAAATCTCAGGGAATAGAGGGTTGAGAGAATATGTAGCATGCATTAAGTATCTATTTAATTAGCCGGCGCCGTGGCTCAACAGGCTAATCCTCCGCCTTGCGGCGCCGGCACACCGGGTTCTAGTCCCGGTCGGGGCACCGATCCTGTCCCGGTTGCCCCTCTTCCAGGCCAGCTCTCTGCTGTGGCCAGGGAGTGCAGTGGAGGATAGCCCAAGTGTTTGGGCTCTGCACCCCATGGGAGACCAGGAGAAGCACCTGGCTCCTGCCATCGGAACAGCGCGGTGCGCCGGCCGCAGCGCGCTACCGCGGCGGCCATTGGAGGGTGAACCAACGGCAAAAGGAAGACCTTTCTCTCTGTCTCTCTCTCTCTCACTGTCCACTCTGCCTGTCAAAAATTAAAAAAAAAAAAAAAAAAAAGTATCTATTTAATTAGATACTAGTAGGATAAATGCTTCTTCCTTTTGTGTATATGTGATTTGGTATGAATGAGAGACAAGATACTGGCATCTCCTACAATATTACAAAATTTGACTTTGCTATCATCACTATGAGGATGAACTGATTTAACTTCGAGAAAGACCTCTCACCCCAGAATATGCAGAATGTATCAGAGTGGTTACAGTTATACACTGGAGGAGACTTAAATGCTTTCAGTAATTCACAAAGAAAATATAGGAAGCCTGAATGATTTGCTCTCTTCTTTAGGCTTCTGGAAGATTTACCATCTTATGTTACTACAATGAGCTATTAGAATCCTATTAATCCTTCCAGACCCTTATCAAAGTTCTTATTTTTAATAAAGTTCATGTAGACCCTAATAATCTCAACACTGTTTTTCTTTAGTTATATCACATATGTTGCCTCTTTTTGGTGTTTTAATGGATGTTACATGATAGTAATTTACATATTGATTTTGCTCCAATGGCGTGAGTTTATATGAGTAGTGATGATGTTAAAGCATGGATTATAATACAATGACATGCAAATGTCACTTTTAAAATTAATTTCTTTGAAAAAATTAACTTTTTAAGGAAAGTAGTTGATTTTTTTCATATTTAATTAAAATGTGCCTTTTTCTTCAAAAGGAAGACACCCATCAGATTAGTTATATAAAATGCAATAAAAAATCAGAGATACTTGAACTGTCGACAACAGTGGTTCCAATGAATTGAGGTTTATAGAAATTTAAACATAACTGTTATATGGATCTAGAAAAAGAATATGAGTTCAAGATCTGTTTTACCTATTTACATTAAGTGGAAATTCTAGTACAATTTTTTTCTACTGTGTTAACACCAAAAAGCTTACTTTCAACTATTTTTAAAGTGCTAAAAATAAAAATTCAGAGTTATTTAATATATTTACAATGTTGAAAAAGTCATTATATCCACTAAGTTTCACAATGATTTCAACACCCAAAAATGAAATACTGTTTTGTTAACTCCCTATTCCTTCACAGCCATTAATCCGCTTTCCCTCTTTAAAGATTTTCTTAGAGACAGTTATTTCATGAAAATAGAATTGTATTTAACTAATACTTAACCATAAAATTTTGAAGGTTCATCCATTTTGTAACATGTAATGGTATTTCATTCTTTTTGTGGCTTGTCAATATCCCTGTGTATTTCATTCTTTTTGTGGCTGGACAATATCCCTTGTACATTTTAGGTAACATTTTGTTTATCCATTAATTAGTTAATGAATACTTGGGTTGCTTCCACCTTTGCGCTACTGTAAATATAGCTGTTAAGAAAACTGTATACATATTCTCATTTGCATACCTTTTTCTCAGTTCATCTTGGTAAATAAGAGCAGAATTGCTGTGTAATATCATTTTTCTATGTTTAAACTACTGAGCACAAGTCACTTAAGTAAAATATATCTTTGTATGCATATGAACAAATGGGGAAATTAATACCTTACAAATTTACCAGACACATATATACATATACACACATATATATGTAATGTATTATAGGTCTAAGAAAACAGCTTATATTAATGCAAAAATGTTTTCCCTTTAATTTGGATTAGTTGTACAAATAATATACTACCATCTGCCATATCTTGTACTAATCCTTAAAGATACAGACATAAATGATACGAAATTTGTATGTCCTTCTTGCCCTTAAAGAATTTAAAATCTAGCGGCCAGTACTGTGTCACAGCAGGTGAAGCCGTTGCCTGCAATGCCAGAATCCCATATGGTCACTGGTTCCTGTCCTGCTCCACTTGCAATTCAGCTTTCTACTAATGTACCTGGGGAAATCAGTGGAAGACGACCCAAATGTTTGGTTCCCTGCAACCCAGGTGAGAGACTGGAATGAATTTCTTGTCACCTGACTTTAGCATGACCCAGCCATGGCCATTGTGACCATATGGGGATTGAAGCATCATATGGAAGATCTTTCTCTGTAACCCTGACTTTCAGATAAATAAATCTTTAAAAAAGGAATTTAAAATCTGTGTTTGTGTGTGTGTGTGTATGTGTATAGTAAATAAAATAAGCAGGAGAACTAGGGAGAAATACAAGATAAATGTAATTTGGAGTAGTAATTTGGAGTGTAATTTTGGACTCCAAAAATGAATATCTGCATGGAGCATAAGATCCGAAGAGGCTTATATAATGATAGAAAGTGTAATACTTGCCAGCGCCGTGGTGCACTAGGTTAATCCTCCACTGGCATCCCATGTGGGCACCAGGTTCTAGTCCTGGTTGCTCCTTTTCCAGTCCAGCTCTCTGCTGTGGCCTGGGAAGGCAGTGGAGGATGGCCCAAATGCTTGGGCCCCTGCACCCGCATGGGAGACCAGGAGGAGGCACCTGGCTCCTGGCTTCCGATTGGTGTAGCTCTGGCCATTGCGGCCATTTGGGGATAAACCAATGGAAGGAAGATCTTTCTCTCTGTCTCTCTCTCTAACTCTACCTGTCAAATAAATAAATAAAAATCTTTTTTAAAAAAGTGTAATACTTAGAACTTTCAGTTGCCAAATTTCCCCAGGAAACTAAGGACTGGAGCAAATAAAAGTTGTATTTCTTCTGACCCTAGAAATTAACTAAACATCTTATCCTACTGATCGTAGATCCAAACTGTTAGCCTGTTCAATTGCCCCTAAAGTTTGGGACCAGCTTTTCTGGATGCCAGTTTTTTTTCTATTTAAATATTTATTTATTTGAAAGGCAGAGTGAATGAGTGAGTGGGAGAGAGAGAGAGAAAGATAGATAGAGGGAGAAACCTTCCATCACTGGTTCACTCCCAAGAGGACAGCAATAGCCCACAATGGGCCAGGCTGAACCCAGGAAACAAGAACTTCATTTGAGTCTCCCATGTGGGTAGCAGGGGCCCACACTTGAGCCATCTTCTGCTGTCCTTTCAGGCCATCAAGAAGGTTTTGGATCTGAAGTAGGGCAGCCAGGACATGAACTGGCACCCATATAGGATGCTGGCATTGCTGGTGGTGGCTTTACCTACTATGTTACAATGCTGCCTACTGGGTGCTGATTTTCGACATGGAATTATGCTTTGGTAAGGCTCTCACTCAGCTGGAAGCACAAATACAGCAATTCCTGAATGATTCTTTTGAGCCTGATCAAGCAGATTTTCTTGACAAGGTAGAAGGAAGGTCTATGGAAAGCCTTTCTTACTCATTGCAATTTGGGGTTTGTGCTGCTGTTCCTCATGAACCTGAGGGACAATGTGATATACATTATGTAGTTCAGATCATTTTGAAGGCTGGAAGGGTTTGAAACCCCAAACAGAATGATAATTTATGATTTATTTCAACAAATCTTCCATTTCAGAAGTAGACATTAGCACCCTTAGTGCAATCATTGAGAAAAATATTTACAATGTTACAATCAGGAGCAAAATTACATGGGGTAGTCTATACACCTGCTTACAAATTAATGAAGCTTCAATTACATGGCCACTGTATGAAATATTTTGGTTTTACCACATCAGCTCCATCAGTGTTCAATGACCATCAAATAATAACAAAGAACATGGTAGAAACAATGATGAGGAACTTCAGATATGGTGAACAGCCCTGGCATGGTCTACGGATATAAACTCTGCTGGCACTTGTATATAACAGATAGGTAATGTCTCTAAGCATTTTTATATAAATAACATGACTATTACTTGGTTTATAGATTAATTCTCTTGGTAGAGTGAAGTTAGTTAGGAGAAGCATATGTGCTCTTCACTATTTTATCTCAAACAGTCTAGACATCAAACATACTGGAAAAATATGAATAATTGCAAATGAGTGAACAAAAATGTAATTTCTAGATTAATGGTCCTTTGTGATGACTTCTAGGTACTCTCTAAACAATATGCTGGACATCATAGCTTCATTCACATAACACAGATATTTGCTTTTTATCAGAATAACCAAAGGAATGATTTAATTACCTCTTAGTGCACCATGGGTTTCCTGCTTGATTTTGATGCTATGTGGGCTTTTTATTTGCTTTTTTTTCAGATTTTTTTTTTTAGTTTTTTCTAATTGATGTTGCCCAATTTTCAAATGGATAATTGACGATAGCTTTTTCCTTAAACAAATATCTGAAATGACTTCAAATTTTATAAAAAAACATACTTCAAATAACAATATCATACAATTTGTCATATCTAATTGTTTTATATTGTTTGTGCTTATAAATCTACCTTAATATTAATCATTTATTCTCTGTCACTGACTATGCAAATTCCTGATGATCATACCCAATTCTGAGCAGATGACGATGGTATCTGTTTTCTCTTAATTATTAATATGTTTTGTGAAGATAGCATAGAAAAAGGCAGACATAGAATTTTTCTTAATGAATATATCTTAAAAAATGCCCTTGTATATACTTGTCTCATTTTTTGATTGTATCTTAAGATGAAATTTGATGAATAAATAATTCCTCTATAAAATATTTCAAAAGCTCATGTTTTCTACATTGTGGTAACATTGCTAGCTAAGCCTCCCTCTACCCCTACACACACTGACTAGCTATGAAACCACAGTTTTAAGACATAAGATGGTTTAAAAACAGAAGCAAAGAGCAGTTCCTTTATGAATTGCTGATCTCCTCATGCATCTTGTTGCTCTGTTAGTTGTTTCGTCTAGTAAGAAGGATCATTCTGACAGCTACAACTTGTTAGTGTTTCTGTATAAGATATGACTAGATATATTATAGGACACTCTTATGATCTGTTTGGCATTTTAAGAGTATTATTTGCACAATACTGAAAGAATGAGGGCACTGTAAAGTACTCTCATGTTATTTATTCACTAAAATTAGTCAGTTTCAATTACCTCCATAGCAGCATCAAAGCCACTTCTCCTTCACCTTTGTTTAGAGAGGTGAAGTCACTCACTGTCTTACCACCCAGTGCTTAAATCCAAAACTGGGAAATAGGGGAGGAAGAAAGATTGTGTAATAACACTATTGACAAAGGGAATGGACAGTTTAATAAGATAGTAATTACTTACATAATGCAGACATATGCGAGTAATATATACCTGTTAGTAACAGGTACTATTTTAAATCTAGGTCCTAAATAACATTGTAAAACATTATATATAAATGTATATATGCATTTGATATTTATATTTTGTCCTAGAAAATATCTTTTAAAATTCACTGCTTCTGGGGGGAAAGAAGGAATATCTGTTACCAGCTTAATGCCAGTTAACATATAGGGAAGAGCAAATTGCTTGTAGCCTCCCTGAAACCCTTCTGATTATTCATAGGCACTATGGGAGATTATATATGTCCTCCTTATCATTTTTATTTTGGACTTTAATATATATGAATTTTTTTTTTGACAGGCAGAGTTAGACAGTGAGAGAGAAAGAGAGAGAAAAAGGTCTTCCTTTTTCTGTTGGTTCACCTCCTAAGTGGCTGCTATAGCCAGCGTGTTGTGGCCGGCGCACTGCGCCGATCTGAAGCCAGGATCCAGGTTTTTCCTCTTGGTCTCCCATGCAGGTACAGGGCCCAAGGACCTGGGCCATCCTCCACTGCACTTCCGGGACACAGCGAAGAAATGGACTGGAAGAGGAGCAACCAGGACAGAATCCGGCGCCCCGACCAGGACTAGAACCCGGTGTGCCGGTGCCACAGGTGGAGAATTATTCTGTTGAGCCACGGTGCCGGCCAATTTTTTTTTTTTTTTTTTTTTTTTTTTTTTTTTTTACAGGCAGAGTGGATAGTGAGAGAGAGAGAGACAGAGAGAAAGGTCTACCTTTGCTGTTGGTTTACCCTCCAATGGCCACCGTGGCCAGCGCGCTGCGGCCAGCGCATGGCACTGATCCGAAGCCAGGAGCCAGGTGCTTCTCCTGGTCCCCCATGCGGGTGCATGGCCCAAGCACTTGGGCCATCCTCCACTGCACTCCCGGGCCACAGCAGAGACCTGTCCTGGAAGAGGAGCAACCGGGACAGAATCTGGTGCCCCGACTGGGACTAGAACCCGGTGTGCCTGCGCCGCAGGCGGAGGATTAGCCTATTGAACCGCGACGCTGGCCCGAAATTGTTTTTTAAGTCTGGCTACACTTCTTGTTCCCTTCTTTACTCATAACCCCTAAAGGCATTATTTATAGATTCAGCAAATATTTGTTAAACACTTACTGTTGGTTCAAGTACTGAGATACAACTGTAAATATGATGAACAATTCCCACCCTTATGAACATAATGGACTAAAGGCCACACAAGTAAATCATCAAGTGAAATATAAAACATTAATGCCAGCATCTATAAAATTACCAATCTGCTTATATGCGGCCCTGATTCCACCTTTATTGGCTTTTAGGTAGATGTTCAGTATTCCAGAGGCCTTGGATTAGGGAAAAGCCACTTTAGTGTACTCAAAGGAGTTCCATATCAGTCAAATGCTCTTAAACAATCATATAGCATATGAAAGCCAGTTGAAGGGTTATACAACTATTACCATTTTTGAAGTGTATGTTAGTTTGTGGTCTGATATTTGTATGTAAAACAAAATGTCCAGTTCTAAAGATCAAACAGTACTGCTGTGTTGCTAAAACACTACCCCATAGAGGAGAGTGCTTTTAAAACAATATACAAGGCCGGCGCCGTGGCTTAACAGGCTAATCCTCCACCTTGCGGCGCCGGCACACCAGGTTCTAGTCCCGGTTGGGACGCCGGATTCTATCCCGGTTGCCCCTCTTCCAGGCCAGCTCTCTGGTATGGCCCGGGAAGGCAGTGGAGGATGGCCCAAGTCCTTGGGCCTTGCACCCGCACGGGAGACCAGGAGAAGCACCTGGCTCCTGGCTTCGGATCAGAGCGATGAGCTGGCCACGGCGGCCATTGGAGGGTGAACCAACGGCAAAAAGGAAGACCTCTGTCTCTGTCTCTCTCTCTCACTATCCACTCTGCCTGTCAAAAAAAAAATATACAAATACACTAAAAACAGGTCTATTTTTATTTAAAAATTTTTAACTCAGAAACCTTTTGAACTTCATGCATTTCACAAATACAAATTTAGGAACATAGTGATTCTTCCCACCCTACCCTCTCCCACCCACACTCCTATCCTTAACAGATCTATTTTTAAAAAAGCAGCAAGTGTTGCAAAAAACATTTTTCCTTTGGAACCAGCATTGTGACATAGTGTATAAAACTTCTGCCTAGGACACTGGCATCCATTATGAATGCCAGTTCTGGATGCTCCACTTCTGATCCAGCTCCCTAAAGGGCTGGGAAAAGCAGCAGAAAACAGTCCACATTCTTAGGTCCCTGCACACACTTTGGAAACCCAGATGAAGTTCCTGTCTTCAGCCTGTCCCAGCCCTGGCCATTGCAGCCATCTTGGAAATGATCCAGCAGATTGGAGATTTTTCTGTCTCCTTTCCTCTTTCCCTCTCTCCTTCCCTCCCCCTGAAGCTCTGACAGTCAAATAAATAAATCAATCTTTAAAAAGAAGGGTTTGTTTTCCTTTCACAATGGATAGTTTTATAAAATATTTTTAGCTATCTGCTGATTATATCTATTAGAGTTTAATGTAGAGAAACATGGAAAAGTGAGCTCACATTAAAGCCTCATAGTGCTAGAGAAAAGCATTTTCAGTAGGAATTTCCCTTCTATGCAGTCAAGGATGAAAAGACTGGGACCACTTCAGTGCACAGAGAGTTAAACTGTGTGCGTGTGCGTGTGTGTGTGTGCGCACGCATGCATATGCACAGGGGCGGGAGATAGAGGCGAGAAGAAATGGTAATGCCAAGTACTCAAACATTTTCCACTTGTCCTGCAAGATTACCGTTTTGAACAGAATCACTCAACTGTTCCTAAAAGAAATCTTGTTCCTGGCCACGAAAGAAAATGTCATATCAATATAAATATTCAGTCACACATAGAATTTGCTGATCTTGTAATCAGGAACAAGGATTCTGGTTGGACATGCACTATTTCTGTTACTCTCTTCCTAAGAGATACCAAGATAATTGCTTTTTGTGCTTCAGTAATATTCTATGCATAATATTTCACTTGCTGCATTATTTTATAATTACCTATTTCTGTGTGGATCTGCCTGCTTCAGGACAGAGAATCTTATTTGTCGTTGTACCCCCAACACCCACTTCAATGTCTTGACAGACTGCTGGCACACAAACATCATTCGCTCAGTAAGTGATTATGTTTCCTGGCAAGTCAGTCTCCTCTTTGAACCTTTAAGTGACAATATTCTTTCTCTAAAGACTTCCCTAACAGAATTTGTACTTTAAAGAGCAAGAATTACTTATTAATTATTTCCTTAAGAAATAAAGTGTTAGGATGGCATGGATCTAATAGGATCAGTAATATTCATGCTTCTCTTGAAAACCAATCAACCCTTTTAAGATTTCAAATTATGATCAGAAATGTGAAAATGATTGGTAGGAGATTATCAAACTCATTGGGCTGGACAGAGCAATATGTCAGCACCTTTGCCCATGTCCACGGCCGGGAGGTTTTTGAAGGTAAGCAGCGCCTTCATCATTCTGGCATTCTATTTTAGTCTAAGTCTACATCAGAAGCCTGCCAGGACTCAGTGCTGATAACAAAGCACTATCGCTTTTCAAAGTGACAGAGCACAGTGACATATCAACATTAGGACTTAAACGAAAAGCCCCTTCTAATTTAACTGGGAATTTGCTGAAACTGTATTCAGCCCTGCACTCGTATTTTCAATTAAAACTTTCTTGTAGCAAGGGAAAAGTTGGGAATATCTTTCCTTTAGAGGCAGTTATGGACTCAAGTGGAAAGGACAGAAAGGCATGGAGCAGAGATGGCCCAGGTACAGTTAAGTTCACATCACACTTTTTGTGTACTAATTGCAGTTCCTAGGGTTCAAAGGAAGCTTTACCCAATGGCTAATGTTCCTGAAGGGCTTTTCCTCACACCACCACTTTTCTTTGAGAAGATTCTTCTGATACAACACACAAGATAGCAAAAGAGTTATGATGAATTAATTATTGAATACCTGCTACATGCCAGATACTGTTGGTATGAGGGTAGAAGGCCTTTACCCACATATTTCATTCACTTCATTTTAAAATTCAGGGGGGTGTCAAAAATTCATGCAAAACCTATATTATGAAAAAAATGCATGATTTAAAAATTTCTTTTCCACCCAAAAAAATCTTGAAATTCTTACAAAGGAATATGATTCAGATAGGGTTTTTAATTTTTATTACTTTTTATAGAAAAAAATTTCTGAGCTAAGTTAAATAATGTCCACACAGTCACATACTAATAAGTAGTACAGTTGGAATATGAATGCAATTCTATATCCAGCTAGTCTTTTATATTAGCATTAATACTGCTAAAATATTAGAGAATTATGGAATAACATTAACACATTGACATCATTAACCATTTTTCTTTGTAATATAAATATATTCCCAACACTTCACTTTACTTATAATGGCGTTCTTGAAACATACTTAGCCCATGGTCTTTCGTTTTTCCATAGAACCAAGTCAGACACTTCAGCAAACCCAGTTTTACATCTGAATCTCAGACTTATCTTAATAACTGTTTTTAAGGATTGCATTGGATGCCTGTTCTTGTTCTGAGGTATAGTTCCACATAACTCCTGTTGAATTAACTATACAGATATAGCTAATGGCATTGCTAAGACTGGATGCCAATCTTTGTGAAACCCTAAGACAGACATTTTTTTTCAAACCCCAGTGCTAAAGGAAACACTGCTTTTCTTAACTATTTTAGAATCATGTATAATCTCATGGAAACTGCCAATTTTTAAGTAAGCTTTTATTATTTTTAATCATCTAATAATTATCTAAGGGTCAACTTTATTGAGTATTTTAATGAAATATTGTATTTTTTTCATATTCAACTTTACCCTTAGGTTAATTTTAATCATTTTTGTTTCTTTCACTGTACCTTCATATCTTTAATCTCATTTATTAAATGCCTTTATGCATATTTCTACAATTGCCCTAACTACTTTTGGGAATGAGGATAGCTATCATTAACTAAACAGAATTTAAACTGGAATCAGTTTACCAGATGTCTTGGTATACTTTCAATACTCTTGGTTCATAATCAGTGCTTCTTTCAAAGTATTTCCTCAAACTTTTGGTGGTGTTTCAAATCATTAAACTTCAATATTATATTTTTTGAATTGCTGGCAGGGACAAAAAAAGAACACCCTACTTCAGGGGATGAAATCCCTCACTACTATTGATGAATAATAATTTGAGTCACACATAAGAGCATGGCACCATTTAAAATTTTAGAAGTAGCATTTCCCTTCAGGGATGAAACAAGTTTCTGGCAATTTGTCTCTGAGACAACATTAAGTACAAAGAGTGTTTTAGATATATTTTGTATAACTTTTGCTCCCTCTTTGATGTGTTTTCCTCAAGAAAATATTTTAGTGGGTTGGCTCCATATCAAATCTGGATCTTTAAAATGGCATGAGTCAGTCTGCCATCATTTGATTGATCAAAACTTGGATCAAAGAAGGGCAGCCATATGGCACCCAACTCAATGATTTTATGCTGAAAACTCAGGAATTTGGAATCCACAGATGCCAAGAAGCAGAATGCATAGTGATATATGAATTGATGCAGAGACAGGAATAAAAATATTGATGCATTTTTAAATAATTGATACATACATGTCAATGAATAGTTGCGCAATTATTTTTATTTCCCAACAAGTGCTCTAAAGACGACTGTGGTAAAGGTTTTGATTAAAAAAGTCAACCAGAATTAAATCTACATTTAAATTTATATTTTTCTTTTATCTTGGGCAAGAAAGTTTTATCCAGACTTGCTTTTTCTCATATGTCATGAGCCAAACTTTGGGGCTCCTCTGGATCTAAAAATACTCTGTTGAAGTGATTATTCTTAGAATTTGTTATTCCTCAATAATTCACATATTAGCCATTCCCAAAAGGGTAATTCAGCTATCTGTGTTAGTACTAGATAGAAAATGGATTGGTAAAATTAGAACTCCTAAAGTATAAGTATACACTGCCATTAATGGGAATGGTCCTTTTTTGGAAATTGCATTAAGCTCCTACAGGATGTTGCGATGCTTAGTAAATGGCTGTTTGAATTCAGTGGATAGGAATAGCCTTCTAGTTAGCTAAATTTTTAGCACATACAGATGTATATACAAAACCAATCAACATTTAAGAATCTATGTGTTTAAATCAATGGTTTAAGTACTTTTTTCAAATATCACACATTATCATATTTGTCCCCATGAATAACATTGTGTAAGTGGAAAGAAAATTGCCTTACTAGGCACCTGAATAATTCCATTTGGGGATGAGAATCCTCCTGCAGAAATGTATACCTTGTTTCCATTCTTCTTTCCAAAGAGTCATTCCTCTAAAGTTATTACACAAATAAATTCATTACATCAACAACTTCCTTGTTTTTTTTAAATATGGCATATAGAATTTTTATAACTTTGGTTGATTTATTATCTTATCACTGGGCTAGTATCTCTCCCAGTTGGGGCATGGCAATGTGGTGGGGTAATATGACCAGATGAGTGGTGTGTTATTCACTTCTGTCTTCTTTTGACAAATTTCCTTTGTGTACGCCCTGAGAGTTTGGCACTGTGGTTTGTACTGGGGATAGAACTGAGGCAGAGAGGCATGATTCCTACCTCAGAGACATCGGGGTGTTAGTTTGTGTTTATACTGACATATGAGGGGGGCAGTTATAGATAGTTCAGTAGGCAAGTACAATATACAGTGAAAATATGTATGAAGGGCTGATAATGGGAAGCTGGGATAAAATATCTTCTATTGGCTTCTTTTCCTCTGTGCATCATTAGATGAGATCATCTACTAGTTTAAAAGTAAAAATTTTCAAGTCCTGAAGTACCAATACAATGAAAAAGTAGGGAAAAACTAGTAGTCATTGGAACCACTTTGGGTTTGCATGCAAAAAGTTACATCAGAATTTTGCTCCCAGTCTAACCTTAAGAATAAGAGATTAGCTTTCAAATCATAGTTTTCCTTCTTGTTTAACTCATCAAATAGTTGAAGATAAAAAGAAACCTAAAAAGGAATCGATGAAAATAAATATTTTTCTCTAGGACAGAATGCCTCTACATTTGTTTTTCCCCCTTTTTATTTTTATTTTCTCATTAAAATAAAGAAAAAGGATTTAATGATAATAAAAAAAAATATTTATCTTCTTGAAAGTCAGAGGTACAGAGAACTAGAGGGAGAGAAAGAGATCTTCCATCTGCTCATTCACCACCCAGATGGCTGCAATGGCCAGGGTTGTCCCCCAGATCTCCCACATGGGTGGCAGAAGACCAAATATTTGAGCCACTTTCTGCTTTTTCCCAGGTTATAGCAAGAAGTTGGATCAGAAATGGAGCAGCCAGACACTAACGGGCACCCATATAGGATGCCGGCATTGGAGACAGCAGCTTTACCCACGATGCTGCAATGCTGGCTCCAAATTTAATGTATGTCCACATTTTCTTTTAAAACTGGCTGAACAGCATGAAGAGGAGGCATCTCCCATTCATCAATTAACCAAAAAATAGAGTGGTTCATAAGAAACCATCCCTTCTCGGCTTGAATATGACTTGCTTTGGTGAAGGAAACGTCAGAAGTGTTACATAAACAGAACCTTGAAAACTGCTTTCAGGTTCGATGTCTCTGGAATATTCTTATTGAATTCCAGTAACTATGGTATAAGAAAACTGAGGTTTTATTGCTACACTTAGAGTTTGTATGGAGGGTCCCTGGAAGACAAAATGCCAGGTAAGTATTAGCAATACCTAATTATAAAAAGACATCAGTTCTTATTTTTTGTTTTAATTTTTTAAAAGATTTATTTATTTGAAAGGAAGAGTTAGAGAGGAGTGATAGAAATCTCTCATCCACTGGTTCACTCCCAAATGGTCTCAACACTGGCCCCAAGACATCATTTTTATTTTTAAAGATTGATTGACTTATTTGAAAGGCAGTGTTAATGAGAATAAAAGAATCCTTGTTCACTCCCCCAGTGTAGGGGCAGGGACACAAGAAAAAGAAAGTGAATATAAAGGGGTGCGGGTTGGGAGGCTAGCATCCTACATGGGCACTGATTTGTATCTTGGCTACCCCACTTCTGATTCAGCTCCGTGCTAATGGCCTGGGAAAAGCAGCAGCAGAGTGCCCAAGTACTGGCCCCTGCCACACATGTGGGAGACTTAAAAGAAACTCCTGGTTCCTAGCTTGCACTTGGCCCAACCCCAGTCATGGGGTCCACTTGGGAGTGAACCATCAGAGGAAAGATCGATTTCTTTCTCTGTAACTTTAAAAAAAAAAAACTGTATTAAAAAAAAAAAAAAAGCAAAGTGAAAAAGCAAGTCTATCTGCAGACTAAGGGAAATCATTAGATATAAGTACAAATTTATCTAAAAAAAAAAAGACTCGTATTCAACATTTGTAAAGAAGTATAAGGGGCTAGGGCTGTGGCATAGAAGGTAAAGCCTCCACCTGCAGCACCAGCACCCCATATGGGCATAGGTTTGAGTCCTGGCTGCTCCTCTTCCAAACCAGATCGCTGCTATGGCCTGGAAAACCAGTAGAAGACTGCCACTCTCTCTCCCTCTCTCTCTCTCTCTCTCTGCCTCTGTCTCTCTGTAACTCTGCCTTTCAAATAAATCAATTTTTTTTTAAAAAAGAAGTATGATAGGTCATATAAAAACTATAAAATATGGGAAGATTAAACAGATACCTCATGAAGGAATATAAACAAATAGAAATCATATGAAAAGTTATTCACATCACTATCCTTTAAAATATACGTTAAACCTCTATGAGATGTCATTTAAATTTACTAGAATGCCTAAAATCAATGATACAATTCTTAATGTTAGTAAGGATGAGAAAAAACTGGAACTCTCACAGAATGCTAAGATCTACAGTAGCAGGAATGTAAAACTGAATGATTACTTTCAGCCCTGTTGATATGCTCTTTACAAAAAAAATTATCGATTTATTTGAAAGGCAGAGGCAGAGAGAGAGGTCTTCCATTCACTGGTTCACTCCCCAAATGGCCGCATTTGCAGGTGCTGGGCTGATCTGAAGCCAGTAGCCAGGAGCTTCTTCTGGGTCTCCCACTTGGGTGCAGGGCCCCAAGGACATGGACCATCTTCTACTGCTTTCCTAGGCCATAGCAGAGAGCTGGATCAGAAGTGGAGCAGCTGGGACCCGAATCAGTGCCCATATGGGATGCTGACACTGAAGGTGACAGTTTTATCTCTTACGCCACTAAATATGAGGGGCAGCATTGTGGCATAGTGGGTAAATCCACTGCCTACGATGCCTTATGGGTGCCAGTTTTGAGTTCCAGCTGCTCCACCTCTGATCTAGCTCCCTGCTAATGCCCTGGGAAAATAAGCATAAAATGGCTCCAGATAGCCATGTGGGAGACATGGAAGAAGCTCCTGGCTCTTGGACATCTGAGAAGTGAACCAACAAATACAAGATCTCTTTTCCCTTTTCTAATTCTTTTAAAGAGACAAATTTTAAAAAAAAATACATATAAGAGTATTTTAATATTCCATTTATATAAGCCTAGCAACAAGCATAATTTTGAAAATGTTATTCAGGAAAAAATGTAGCTCTGATGGCTTCCAGATTTGCAGAATTGATACAAAGTTTGTATAAAGCAAATTTCTAAAGATATGCAAATATTCTACATTTTACTTCATTGGGTATTTCCCCATGTGTACACATGCCCTGGAATTAACATACCATATTAATATTAACACTTCATATCATGAAATTTTATGTAGCTTGTATAATAAAGTTTAGCTAAGTCTTAAAAATTTACTTAAATAATTTATTTTTTTCAATTTATAGAATATTTAATGATATGCTTCTTTGGTGATAGTTTAGACATACTAATAATTTGTTGAGAACTTTCTTAAGTCCTAGAGCCAATGTTATGCCATAGCTAGAACAAGTGAAAGTCACATATATTGAGTATAACAGGAAGAAAACAAAAAAAGAATGAATGAATTTTGGTGCTGGCCTAATGCTTTGTAATCAACTTCCTACTACAGTGTTGAATGCCGGATTTTTCTTAAAGGTCATTACCTTAAAACATTACAGTTATTGTTTTAGAGAAATAAAAATGTGTGATAACTATTCAAAAAGAATGTGTTTAATAAATGTTTATCATTAAAAATGTTACCTCAAAAAGTAGATATAAAAAAGGGGGGAGGATGGTATTATATTCTTATAATTTTATCTATGAATTATATTGGATATGTTAAAATTTAAAAAAAAATAAAATAAATACATATGTATCATTAGAAGCTACCACATTTCAGAGTTTTTAAGACACAGCTTTCTTTGAGTCTCAATATTGTCAGGTAACTGTCATATTAAAATTCTTCTACCTTCAATTTTGTAAACTATTCCAAATTTTATAAAACTGGACTTAATCTGCTCTCTTGTAGAAAACATATCTAAGCTCCTGCTCATATCTCTGTGATATACTTCACAATAACCTTGGTTTGAAATAAGCTTAGGGATAAATGGTGAGCATTTAGAAAGCCTGTTTAATACCAAACTGATCCTTATAAAACAGTACATTGATTTATTCATATCCATAATTTTATTATTTTCCACAAAATTTTTATCAAAATGAAATTGTGAAAAATATTATTAACCATTTGTAATATTAATTTTGTAGCATTTTAGTTAATTTTTATGTTTATGTTGTCTTACCTGAAAATATCCTTTAGTGATGTTTTTGAACATGAGTACTCTTGTGAACATACTTTTAAAGATTTATTTGAAAGGCAGCATTTCAGAGAGAAAGGGAGACACAGACAGGCAGATACAAAGAGGTCTTCCATCATGTTCACTCCCCAAATTTCCACAAGGGCCAGCACTGGGCCAGGTGGAAGCCAGGAGCCGGGTGTTTCCTCCAGGGCTCCCACATAGGTGCGGGGACCCAAGCACTTGGGCCATCTTTCACTGCTTTCCCAAGTGCATTAGCAGGGAACAGCCAGGACTCAAATTGACACCCATAAGGTATACTAGGCAGGGTTTTTTACAAGCTATGCCACAGTGCTGGCCCCTATGTAAATATTTTAAATCAGATCATATTTCCATTTGTTAGCCACATTGATTTTAAATCCTGCAACTTCACTGGTTTATCAGTTCTAACAGCTTTTTGATGGAGAGATTAGTTTTCCAAGTACAACATCACATCATCTGTAAACATGAATATTTTGAATTTCTCTTTCAATTGTGATGACTCTTATTTCTTTGTTCTATCTAATTGATCTTGCTAATACTTCAAATACTATTTGAATAAGAAATTGGAATCCTTTTCTTGTCAGTATAATGTTGGCTGTTGGTTTGTAATATAAAGCCTTTATAATTTTGAGGTAACCTTAGCTATACTTAATTTGTTATGGGATTTGATTGTGAAGTTTAATGTTGAATCTTAGCAAATGCTTTCTCTATATATATTGAGACAATCATTTGTTTTTTTTTCTTCTTCATTCTATTGATGTGATTTATGATGTTTATTGACTTTGGAATGTTGAACACCATTGCATCTCCGCGATAAACCCCACTTGATTGTGATTTATGATGTCTCCCATGTAGTGTTGGATTTGTTTTGCTAGTACTTTGTGTTTTTGCATGTACATTCGTCGAGGATTTTTCTGTATATTTTTGTGTTGTGTCTCTGTTTGGTTTTGGTATCAAAGTGGTGCTGGTCTTCAATTTGTAAGCTATTCCAAATTTCATAAAACCAATCTGCTCTCTTGTAGGTAATATATCTCAGTGCCAGCCCATATCTCTGATATTTAGTGATAATATGATAACATTGGCCTTAGTTTGGCCAATAGTGTATCAATTTTGTTTTATTCTTTGAAGAAACCAGTTTCTCATGAAACTAATATTTTGTGTTGCTTTTTTGGTTTCAATTTTATTTTCTGATTTTAATTATTTTTGTCCTATTAATTTGGGGTTTGGTTTGTTGTTCTTTTTCTATGTCCTTGAGATGTATTGATAGCTCATTGATTTGTAACTTTCTAATTTCTTCATGTAGGCACCAGTTGCTATAAACTTCACCCTTAACACTATTTTTGCTATATCCCATAAGTTTTGATATGATGCATTGTTATCTTCATTTGTTTCAAGAAATTTGACTTCTCTTTTGATTTCTGTGACACACTGTTCATTCAGGAACATGTTGTTCAGTCTCCATGTGTTTTCATATGTTTAGAGATTGCTGAATTATTGATTCCCAGCTTCATTTCATAGTGGTCAGAGAAGATTAACAGTATGATGTCATTTTTTTTTTAACTTGCTGAGACTTGCTTTATAGCCTAGCATGTGATCTATCCTAGAGAAAGTATTGAGATAGCTCAGAAATCTGACTATAGACTTACATATGATCTAGCCATTCCATTCCTGGGAATTTACCCAAATGGAATGAAATCAGCATATGAAAGAGTTATTTGTACCCCTATGTCCATGTTCATTATAGCTCAATTCACAATAGCTAAGATATGGATTCAACCCAGATGTCCATCAACTCCTGACTGGATAAAGAAATTATAGTATGTGTGTGTGTATTATATTTATATATATATATATATATATATATTTTATGGAGTACTCAGTTGTAACAAAGGACTCCTGTCTTTTGCAACAAAATGGATGCAACTGGAAACCATTATACTAATGGTTTATACTGATTATACAGTCCCAAAAAGACAATTATCATACCTTTTCCCTGACCCGAGGTAACTAAAAGAGTATCTGAAATGTAATGTATTGGAATAAAATAGACATTTTCAGATTTGATGATTGTTTACAACCCTTGTTTCTTCCAGTGAGGAACAGTGTTTTTGTCTCTTTTTTCTTCATACTATTTGTTGAACTTTTTTCTTAGTGTACTCTTAACTATATAATCATTAAGTAAATCTAAAATAGATCTTTATCAAAATTAAGAGTGAGAATGTGAGAGGAAGGAGGGGGATGGGTTGAAGCATGGGTGGGAGGGAGTGTACAGGGGGAAATGTCACTATGTTCCTAAATCTGTATTATGAAATACATGAAAAGTGTATAACTTAAAAATATTCTTTTAAAATACAAGTGTGGCAGAGTTCAATCCTGTTCAATATTTTGGAAGAGTATGAAAATTACTGAAGTTCCTCCTTTTGTAAAATTCAGTACTAAAGACATCAGGTACTGGACCTTTTTTTTTTTTTTTTTTTTATGGAAGACCTCTAGCTACCAATTCAATCTAGTTGTTTGCTATAGATCTGTTTAGATTTCCTATATCTTCTTTAGATTTCCTATATCTTCTTCCTATATCTGGAGTTTCTCCATTTCTTCAAGGTTTTCCAATTTGTTAGCATATATTCGTTTATAGCAGTTTATTTTCCTAAGGTATCAACTGTAATGTCTCCTTTTTGCATCTTTAATTTTATTTCTTTTTCCTTTGTCATTTTGGCTAAAAATTTGTCTATTTTATGATCTCAAAAGATTTTTGCATTTGTTCATAATCTGCATATTTTTATAATTCATTCATTTCTGTTCTGATTCTTATTTTTTCTTATCTAATTCTATTCTGGGCCTTAGTCTGTTTTTGTCTCATTTTTTTTTTATTTTATTAAGGCTTATGTAGTATTTCTTTCAAAATGCTGTTGATAAACTGAATGCTGAATAACACTTAAAGTATTTTGATAATTTCATTTCAAACTGCCTCCAGATCTATTTTGAAGCACAAAGAACATTGTTACCTGACTCTATAACAGCAATTTATTTTCACAAAAATATTTTATACCTACATGCACCCCCTCACATTCATCATGTTCTATCAATATGCCTTTTTATATGTGTGTAAATAGGATTTTTAGATCAAATAAAAGTTATACTTTTAAAAGAGGCAAGTTCATTAAAGCTTTATGGATTATAAAAATTTTATTAAAAACTTACTTTTTAGTAAATTTATAACTTGAATACTGTTTATTTCTATAGTTACTTTTAGATTTTATACATATATATATTTTATACATATTATGTAAACTTTCCCATGTTAGAGAAAACATGCAGTATTTGTCTGAGTCTGCCTTATTTCACTTCATAAAATGAATTCCATTTCAATGGAGGCACAGGGTTCTGAGGTTTCATGAATAGTAGGGTGATTATAATTCATGATAATGTATCATGTTTGGTAGAAACAAGTAAGAGAGAGGAGCCTACAGTCTCCAAACACAAAGAAAACAGAAAGTCTAATGGCTTGATATTAGCTATCAATGTGATATTTATGTGTTGAAATATTGCATCGAACTCTATAAAAAGTATAATAAATAAACCAAAATTTAAAGACTAAAAAATATACTCCATGCCGTTACACATCCATTGGTTTCCCTACTCTCAACATTCCCCACTAGAATAGTACATTCATTATAACCGATAAACCTACAATAGCATTTCCTCATCTCTCAGAATCTAGTTTACATTAGAATTTGCTCTTGAAGTTGTACATTATATGGAATTGTACAAATGCATAATGGTATATATCCATCATTGAAATATCATGTAGAATAGTATCATTGCTCTATAAATCCTCTCTAACAATCTCGGACAAACACTGATATTTTTCAAGAATCCCAGGGTTTGTTTTTTCCAAAAAGGCATACAGTGGGAATTATACAATATGTAGTCTCTTCACATTGCATTGGCTTTTTGTCAATGGTGCTACCCATTTAAATTTTTCATGTTTTTTTTATGCCCTGGTAGCTCACTTTTGTAGCACTAAATAATATTCCATTGTATGAATATACCACAGGATAGTTATCCCTTTATATAATAAAGCACATCTTGATTATTTTCCAAGTTTTGGAAAAATATAAATAAAGCTCAACATTCATATTGCAAATTTTTGTGTGTAGTTTTCAACTCATTTGGGTAGCTCCCAAGGAATATAAATGTTGGACTGTAGAGTAAGAGTATGTTCAGTTTCATAAGAAAATATCAAATTGTCTTCCAAAATTTCTAGGCCATTTGCATTCCCATGAGCAATTAATGATGTTCCTTTTGCCCTACAGCCTCCCGATTTGGTTCCATCAGTTTTCCAGATTTGGGCATTCAATAGAAACCTAACGGTGCCTTTCTTATTTTATCATATGCATTTCTCCAATAACTTACGATGTACAGCATGTTTTTATATTCTATTTGTCTATCAAATGCTATTGATTTTTATGTTGATTTTATATCCCACAAATTTGTCAAACTCTTATGAGTTCCAATAGTCTCTACTTGGAATCTTTTGGTTTCCTTAGATATAGGATCGATCTATCTATGTATCTATCACAATCCTGGATAAATAATTATTTCTTTCATGGATTGTACACTTGATATTATATACATAGAGTAATTGCCATATACAAGATCATCTATGTTTTCTTCCATGTTCTCTTACAGGCGTTTTGTAGTTTTGGAGTTAA
The DNA here is from genome assembly GCF_033115175.1 of Lepus europaeus. NCBI lineage: Eukaryota > Metazoa > Chordata > Mammalia > Lagomorpha > Leporidae > Lepus > Lepus europaeus. The sequence goes on along the minus strand of NC_084838.1, from coordinate 65,597,120 downwards.
CATTTCTGGTCTAGTTTAAGTAAGCTTGTGAAGGGTATTAAGATCCATGTGTAGGTAAATTTTTGTATAGGCATTTTTGGTTGTTCTAGCACCATATATTGAAAGAATATCTTTGCCTTATTGGATTGCCTTTGCTTCTATGTCAAAGATCAGTTATATATATATATATAATATTTATATATTTATAATATGCATATATATAAAGAGAGATAAATATAGATATCTGTATATATATGGGTTTTCATTTTCATGAGTGGGCTCTAATCTTCTCTTCTACTGATCTGTTTCCTATTCTTCCATCAATAACACACTATTCTTATTACTCTTTATTGTACAAATTAAGGACAAGTAATGTCAGTCATCTAACTTTGTTTCTCAAAATCAATATTGCATTTTGGTATGCTAGGGCCTTTTGCTCTTCATACAAACTTCAGAATCAATTTGTTGATAGCCAGAAATTAAATTCATTTGGATTGCCTTGAGTCAATAAACCAATTTGAGAAGAACTAACATCTTGAATATGTTTAGAATATGTTAAGTACTGAAATATCTCTATTTACATAGTGCTTGTGAATGTATTTCATCTTAATTTTGAAGTTTGGCTCCTATAGATCTTTGTAAATATTTATTTTTTATTTGAAACGTAGCATTGCAGAGAGAAAAGGAGACAAAAAGGGAGGAGTACTGGTAGAGATCTTCCATCTGCTGTTCATGCCACAAATGGATACAATGGCAGGGGCTGGGCCAGGCTGAAGCCAGGAGCCCGGAACACCATCCAGGTCCCCCATGTGGGTACAATATTTGCACCATCTTCTGTTGCTTTCCTAGGTGCATTAGCAGTGAACTGGATCAGAAGTGGAGCAGCAGGATCTAAACAAACACCCAAATGGGATGCCCTGTGGCAGCAGTGGTTTACACACTGTGCCACAACACCGGCCCCCTATAGATCTTGTACGTATTTTGTTAGAGTTATAAGTATTTCATTACTTTGGATGTCAATATACATGGGATTGTCTTTAACTCAAACTTTCTCTAATTCATTGCTGGTAGAAGAACAATTGTCCTTTCTGCATTAACCTTTTATCTTGCAGCTGTAATCTGTTATTAGTTCCAGGTGTATTTTGTAGATTTTTAAAAAAATTCTTAAATAGGATATTATATTTTCAGTATTATCTATTTAGCTTTTTGGAAATACCATACTCTACTTCCCATTATTAATAACTTTACGTCATAGAAATTACTTCCATATTTTTAAGTTATTTTTCAAAAAGACTTATTTGAAAGGAAAAGAGAGAGAGAATGAGAATATCTTCCATTTGCTGGTTCATTCCCCAGTGGCCAGGGCTGGGCCAACCTAAAGTTAGGAGTCTAGAGCTCCATCTGGATCTCCCTTGTGGGTGGCAATGGCCCAAACACTTGGGCCATCTTCTACTGCCTTCTCAGGCTAATTATCAGGGAGCTGGATCAGAAACAGAGCAACCTGGATTTAAACATGCACTTATTTGGGATGCCAGCTTTGCAGGCAGCTTAACTCAGTGTGTCCCATTGCTGGCCCCTTTTCCTTCATATTTAAAACTCTGACAGCAACAAATTTGAAAGATATTTTTCTGCTGAATTCTTTTATAGTATTAATAATTGCTAATTTTTAAACTACTTACAGTGTGTTAAGTATTATACTAAGAATCAAGTACTGCACTGGGCTTTACATGCACTGCCTAATTTAATCTGTAACATTTTAAAACCTAGTGATTCATCAAATATTTATAATCAAAAGAACTACAATAAAAGAGCACTAAGAAACACTGTGGAAATAACCAAATTTTATCACAAAGGTAGTGAATTGAGTGCTAACAATATAGATTCAATAACTTCGGTTTGTAGGCCAGTACTTAATTATTGAACAAGTTACTTAACCAATATAGCCTTAGAATTCTCATCTAAAAATATAAATCATAAGATCTATTTAAAGTATTCTTATGATTATATGCATCTAACATGTCTTTTACAGTGATAACTTCACAAGGAAGGGGTTAGGTAGGTCACAGTTGTTAGTCGTCTACCCAAGATGCCCCAGGATATCTATATGAGAAAGATACTTTTATTTCAGCACATCTTGCCCTTCTGAAGATTCCAAGGAACCTATATTGTGCTGCTTCATGTTATTCAATGAATTAAATTTAGAAGCCACATTATTTATTTCAGTGGTATCTCAGAACCTAAGATAACCCTTATTAACTTACTTTTTCTTGATCTTTTTTTAGTTTATACAATTGTGTTTGCATCATGACACAAATACATTTGACAAAGGCTTTTAAGGCTCAGGGTAAAGTATTTAAATACTCATGGGCCAGTAAAATTTCCAGATTTAAACCATCACATATATTACCACTGATAAATACAGTTTATTTCTAATAAACTCACATGGACTAATATTGACATTCTTGACTTATTTAAAAATGGATAATCCTTGAAGTGAGAGTGAAAATGAATAATCCTTGAAGTGAGAGTAAAGAAAAGAGACATAGAAATTAATTATGCACAAGGCTAGAGAATGGGAAGCAGAGAACAGCTATGCAGAGATGTAAGCTAAAGGCTGATTCTACCAGTTACACAATGCTGAAAGGGACTGGAGTTCCGAACATCTAGAGTGCAGATTCTCTATGAACATTCCTCGTTGAATAAAGATTTCAGGAAGGCAGGACTTGGTAGAATTACTCTGCTCTACTGTTACTCTATACCTTACCAAAGAAAACTTATACTTCAGGCTCATAAAATTATGCTAACCATCAAAAATTAAGCTGCAGTTAGAATTAAACAATCATTTAAAGGAGACAATATGATCTATTTTGTCCAAATCACAACATTCACAACAACATAGCCATAATAAAAAAAAAAAATCACAAGACTTGGCCAGCATTGTGGTATAGAGTGTAAAGCTGCCACCTGAGATGTTGGCATCTCATGTGGGTGCAGGTTCAAAATCCTGCCTGCTACACATCTGATCCAGCTCCATGCTAATGGTCTGGGAAAAGCAGATGATGACCCAAATGTTTGGGCCCCTGCCCCCTACATAGGAGACCTCGATGAAGCTCCTGGCTTCAGCCTGGCCCAGTTGTAGCTGTTGCAGACATCTCAGGATTCAACCAGTGGATGGAGGATCTCTTTCTCTCCTTCTCTGTCTCTATCTTCCCTCTCTAACACTTTCAAATGAGTAAATAATCATTTTTTTTAAAAAAATTACAAAACTTCCATAAAGCAGGAAAATATGAACTGTATCCAGAAAAATAAAAGCAGTCACTAGAAATACACATATTGAAATTGTCCCAGAGAACTTTAAAACAGATATTGTAGGGGCTGGCTTGTGATACAGTGGGTTAAGCTGCCATTTGTGGTGCCAGCATTCCATATTGAAGTGTAATTTGCTTTTTTGGCTGCTCTCTGATCCAGCTCCCTGTTCATGTGCCTGGGAAGGCAGTGTGAAATTATCTTGGGTCCCTGCCACCCACACGAGAAACCAGGATGCAATTCCTGGTTCCTGGCTTTAGCCTGGCCCAGATCTTGCGGCTGGGGTCATTTAAGAGTGTACTATTGAATGGAAAATCTCTGTATGCTTCTCCCCTCCCTGTCACTCTGCTTTTCCAATAAATAAATCTTAAAACAATGTTAATGGGATCATTAAAGTGAATGGTCATTTAACAAATAGATAGGGAATTTCAACAATATTAAAAACCAAATGAAAATATAAGAAACGTAATTTGAAAAATTCACTAAGAGGTCTTAAAGCAGACTATAAGCTCCCAAAGAACATAATCAGTAAACATATAAGCAGAGTAGTAGAAAAATATGTGAACAGAGGAAACAAAAATAATGGTTAACAAGACACAGGATCCTCTGTGGTGTGATACTTGACTTAGGCTTATTATATTAAGAAGAAAAATGACTGAAATTTTTTTAACTTTTAACTGGAATCATGCAAGACACAGACTTTGAAACAGTATCTTTCAAACAGTGAAAAGGTAAAAAGAAAAAAAAATCACTCAATATTTCTTCATCTAGCCAAAATAAAGTTGAAATGGAAACACTTGCTGAGCAAAAGGCCATCATCAGATAGGAACTTCAAAGAGTGATAAAGGAAATTCAAGCTTAATGGAAATGTTACCAGGTAGAAACTGCAATGCATAAGAAGTGAGAAGAGCTTAGAATGGTAAATAACAAATAGGACTAACAGAAAACAAATGGTGAGAATCCAGACCTCTATAAAATTTATCCATAATTGCATTAAATGAAAAAAAGGCAAAAATTTAGGTGAAGCATTCATTTAAAAGCAAAGATTGTCAGAGTGTATGACATAGCATGATTTAACTTTTTGCTATTTATATGAGACACATTTTTAATATAAAGACACAAATTAAAAGAAATAGGAAGGTAAACACTATATTTTATAAGCATTGATCATAATGTGAAGTGCTATATCAGACAATGTTAACTTTAAGGCAAAGAATATTGTTAGATAAAGAAAGATATTTTATAATAAAATGGTCAATTCATCAAATAGACAGAAGCAATTCTAAGTAAATATACAGTTGATAATGTAGCTTCAGAAGTAAAAGAAGCAAAAAGTACTAAGATTAAATGGGGAAAAGCAAAATTCAATAACTGTATTTAATAATTTTTATACATGCTGCCAATAATTAGTTAGAATATGAAGTAGGCAGACATACAGGTTAAAATTGATCAGATTTGTGAACTGGAAGACCACGCCTTTGCCACGCCTCTGTGTGGCCTCATGCCCCTACCTGATGCCTTTGCCACGCCCCTGTGTAGCCTCATTCCCCTACCTGGCCACACCTGGGTGCCCACCAGACGATCAGGTTAATTAACCACTCCCATTTGGAAGTGGGTTAAAAGCCTGCTCTTTTTCCCTGGCCTCTTGCTAGAAAGGGGCTTGCTGCAGCCCCACGCCTCCAGGCACATGGCCATGTGCTCTAAGCTTTCTGGCCTAGATGCTCTTCCACGTGGCTGGTTCCTGGTGCTCGGTATGAACCCCTATTCACCTCTCTCTCTTAGATAAATCTCTCACCCTCCTATGCATCTTTCTCACTAAATAAAAGCCTAAAATGTACCACACTGCCTCGTTTATCTGTGCCGGTATTTAGAATTCTTCTCTAAATATTAGGCAAGAACCCTCTTTGGCTTATTAATATTGGTGATTTAGTAATAAGCCTGTGGTGAAATTGTATGGCACCCCAAATTCCGGTAGCACATGTGGCACCCCAGATATCATTTCTAGGGAACTTTAAGGGGCCACATTTTAGTGTAAATTTTAGGGGTCTTCTGTGATTTCAAATATACAAGATTTAAACTATCAAAGGATTGGACATAATTGCTATTTTTAGGACATTGTACCAAATATTTTTATGTGAATACATATATAATATTGCACATGAAAATGGGCTTCTATCCAGAATATATGATCTAAATTTTCCATAGGCAAAAAATATTAGAGATAACTTTAAAATGAAACTACACAAATATTAAACAGAAAAGTATTCAACACCACTAGTTATAAGGAAAATAAAATTGAAACCATGATGAAATGCCACTACCTATCCATTTAAAAAAGTAATGTCAAGAAGGTAATATCACCAACCACTGGTGAGAGCATGGCTTTTAATTGATTGATTTCTGAGGCGCACACACTCAGAGGAGAGACAGGGAGGAGAGGGTGTGCGTGAGAGCTCCATTGATTTATTCTCAAAATGCCCATAGCAACTAGGACTTGGACAGTCAGAAGCTAATAGCCTGAGACTCAGTGCAGGTTTCTCACATGGTTGGCAAGAATCCAGTTACTGCAGTCATCAGTGCTGCCTCTTTTGTACATTAAGCAAGAAAGTGTATTCAGGAGCTGGATCCAAGCATGGATTCTAGGCACTCAGACCTGTGATGTGAACATCTTAACATTTGTCTAACAGCTAGTCTAAACGCCCACCCCAAGGATGGGGTGTCTTGCCTTCCACCTGGCGACTTCATCACTTGCTGTTTGTCTAAGAAAATGAAAATGTGTAAGACATACTCACACAAAATATATCCACAAAAGTGTTTCACTGATTTAGACAGAGGCAAAAAAAAAAAAAAAAAAATCCAATGGAGAAAAAGAGTCAATGGATGATATTGCATCAATTTGACAGGTAGAAGTAAAACTGAACCTTGACTTGACTTAAACTTTACATTACACAAAACTTAATTCTCAAAATGAAGCATATTCTTGAATTTAAAAAAAAAAAATACAGGTTTAAGAAAACAAAATACACCAAGGAATATCTTGGGGATCTTGAGCTAAGGCAAATAATTCTTAAATAAGACATAAAAAACACAATTACTAATAAGACAAATAGATAAATTGTACTTTCCACTCAAAAGATAAATAGGACTTTTTTGTCCACTTGGCTGGACCACAGTGATCAGTTGCTTCTTCAAATACCAACCTAACTGCTGATGTTAAAAATTCAGATTTTATTAACATTTAAATCAGTAGATGCCAAATGAAATAGATTACACTCAATATTGTGAGAAAGAGGGATTTATGTAATCAATAGATTGCTGGTATTAAATAAATTTAATAAAATTTAATAAAATTTAATATTTAATAAATTTAATAAAATTAAATAAATAAAGATCTCTATTTAGTAAAGGTGAGTAGTTCCATTTAAATAGTACAATTGTGGATTTCCAGTAGTGGTTCCCAATGGCCATGGATTGTATCTAATCATCCAATACAAATATTTCACCCTATATGTGATAACACATCAGATTTTATTTCTATGTAATGGTGCTAGCATATTATTATAGATAGGATTTTTAAGTAAGTATATTTCTAAAGTATTGAATATTGATATACTCAAACTTTTAAAAACATACATTAAGTTAGCAAATTCATTCTGTATCCACCAATCAGAGTTCTGAGACAGATTTCCATGCCACTGGATATGAACTTCAAAAGCAAAGACTGAGGACATACTACTCATGTTTGACCCATATGTATTATGTATTTCTCACTATTCTCTGCCTTTCTTTCGCTATGCCTTCTTTAACTCAGTTGGACCTCCCACTTTAGTGGAGAATGAGTATATGCCGGTTCTACTACATGGAGACTTTGGTAAAAAGGTAACCTATGCCCATTTGACAACATCAACAAATTCTCAGAAGGTCAAGGTTAGACACAGTTAGTCAAACCAACATACATATATATGAGTTAGGGTTTTTTGTAAGAAAGTACACAAAGGAGAATAGTGAGAAAATGGAATAATGATGGCTTAGGGAATCCAAATTCAAGACATGCAGAAAGAGGTTAGAGTAACTAAAGAAAAAAGAAAACAAAAAAGAGCATAAACTGAAACCATGAAGCTAAAAAAGTGACCAGTAAACAGGAATCACCAAGATGCATAAGGCTGACTTCATCAACATCATCTGAAAGGCTTTCTGAGGTGTACTGATTCCATATCCCACTTCAGAATTGCCTCTAATTTTGACATCAATATTCAGAAGCTCATTTATCCTTCAGATAAACATGTATTAGCATTTCACATTGGCAAATAATGAAAACTAAAGAAGTTAATTTGTCCAGTCTCCCTGACTCCAAAATCCATGTCATTATTTCATCCCACTGCTTAAACAAAAGATAAACAAAACACAGGAAATACACAAAAAAAAGAATTAATTTCAAATTCTAAATTTTTGCAATTATAGGATGATTTCACGGTCAGCTGACATTCCACATTTGGTTTTATCTCAAGACATAATGAACCTCTAAAACTCTACAATTGTTACTTCAAATTATTTTCATAATTAAGTCTTAAGAAATATCAAATATGTAGTATTTCTGGTTAGTAAATTTAGTTTTCAGAATTTAGTTCTGCTTATAAAATAAACTGTGAGAATTTCTGTACAGTTTATCACACAGACACTTCACTGTAGTGAACCTTTGAGAGCTTGTTCTATCTTATGGTCTAGGAATATTCTGAGGTTCACTACTAATTTGCATACTTTGCTTCTTGGGCTCAAGTTTAGTTCTTGAGGAAACAAGAGATCCCTGAGCTTAAGGTTAGAGCCTGAGACGAATCTAGAGATTCTGACATTTTTGTGGAGCAAATCGCATAGTTTCATGGGTGCTTTTCAGAGGTGAATGCTTCATTTGGTACTGTGCTTCATTTCCTAACACAATTGAAAAGTCATTTGCTGACACTAAACCCGTGGCAGGTGTGCTTTCTTGTTGACAGCTGGGGTGCTGACATGGATCACAGACAAGCTCTGCTGGCAGTGCTAGAACATCTGGAGCATTTGGTCAGATTTCAAAGCTAATTTGAGTAGACTGTCTTCTTCCATTTCTGAAAATAAAAAAAGTTATGGACCTTGGGACTATATTTGGACAATGGTAGTTCAAAAATTTATCTCATTTCCTCATTAACTATGGAGGCAAAGGAAGCAAAGCATACCAACACATCTAATATCTGAGAATATATTTTCTAACACTGTTTGCTACAATCTTATTATACTATTCTTTGATATTATGAAGGTAACTGATATAAGGTGAACAAATCTTAATTGCTAGAAAAATTTTCTGGGAAATTAGTATACTGATTTACACATAGGAAACTTCTAATATTGAAAGAGTATATGAATTAGGTTCACTTTAAAATTTCTTATTGAATAATATCTGTTACTAACCTTTTGATATAGTTTTTCTGTCAACAATGCACAAAATAGTATCATTTATTTTCCCAAAACATACTGCAGGATAGTAGCTAACAACATAATTTCCATTTAACAGATGAGGATACTCAAACTCATGGAATTAAGACAGTTATCCAAACTCTTTAAATAGAGGTAGAAAAACTGAAATTCTCTCCTAAACTGGGATCCCAAAGATCATGTTCATTCTATAGTATTTCTTAATAACGTTATGGATATTCCTGCTAAATTTATGAGATTGGAAAAAAGAACATATAAATTTTTTTTGCTACCAAGTAAATCCAAATATGCCAGGATACACTGTGGACAATGTAACAATTACTACTCTCTGCTTCTTAGGTCTAACAGAGTAAGTAAGCAAAGAATTACATATACAAGAACTTTGCCTTCTAAGGATTCTGGGGATTCCCATGGAATGAGCTGGACTCTGATGAGAAGATGGCATCTGGAGATTAATATCAATTTACAACATTTTAATATATAGGCTAGGAAAGTTAAATTCAAGCTTCACCTTTCAGTTTTTCATATTATGGTATTTCAAGGGATGAATGGGCAAGAATCCAAAAATATTAATTGCAAACTCAATCACTGTGCTCATGTGGGTGTTTGAAATACGGGAAACACTACCAAGTAATTTATCTTCAATGTTGTGCCAGTAAGGATGTAGCTTCCTATAGTCCACATGAGAGAGTGTCCATTCAAATGAGATTTGAGCATTTTATGGATGAATGTGTGACTAATGGATAGAGACTAATATATTCTCTGCCTCAACATTATTGAGACCAGGATACTTATTTACTAGTGCACATTGTGACAAATGGTTGTATTTAATTTTTTTTTCTTTTGATCCTACACATTTTTTTTTAGATAACACTGGTAGCTACTTAGAAACAAAAGAATGTTGAATGATTTGGCCATGGTAGAGAGGCAAATCAAACAAATAGCTTAGGTTTAAATATCTTGAAAGAAATGCATTCTGACACCACTCTTGCACCTGAAAATGTTGGGCAATGTTTGGCAGCTGAAGAAATTGCCCATGAAATGAACACTTGGGGCCCGACTCATTAGAATTCAGTTCCAGTGTTTTCAAATGAATAAGAATCTCTGCACAGATACTGAAAAATAGAGATAAAAAGAATTGCAAAGGAAATGACAAAGCTTCTTAACTATGCACGGAACTTATTTAATGGAATTTGCTGCATAGTGTCAAGGAATGATCACAGGTCAACAAGGTCAAAAATTCCAAGCCAGGAAACATCACAAGTTCTATTACTTGGTGATATAAAGCCTACCAGCAAAATCTGTAATTCAATTCAATTTTTTGAGTTATACTTCTACGTATTGTCTTACTCAAGTTTCACTATATATCCATTACCTAGCCAAACATGGTTTGAGATTTTTAATATTTGTGCAAAGAGGATAAATCTATGTACTCAGGAAATTTAGGATCAATTTTAAAATTAGGTTTTATTAAAAGACAAGTGAGTAGCATTCCATATTTTATAGTTTTGCATGTTGGCTTTTACAAGAAGTGTTTGTAACACTATTAACTTGTGTTTCATAAATATTTGTGTCATTTTCTGTAGAATATTCAATATTTAGTCTTATTATTTCCTGCTTGGAGAAGAACTTCTATTATTTCATTGGAGTAGATATATGGCCACATTTTCTGCATTGTTCAACCATATCAACTTATCATCCTTCATTCTCATTACTCAATCACTCCTGAGCAGCTTCACTTATTGCTGGGTTCACTATGATGAAAGGCAAAGTTGGTGGCTATAGAATCTGACAAATCTAAGGAACCCTGTAGAGTGATTCCTTGGACTTGGCTTCACTGTATTTAGCTGCATTAACCCATAAACAGACATACATTCAACATATGGTATCTACAACTGTAGCTCAGTATCACCATAGGATGGAAAACTTCTTTTCCAGTTTAAGATTTTATTCATTTGAAAGACAGAGTTACAGAGAGAGGTAGAGACAGAGAGAGAGGTCTTCCATCTGGTGATTCACTCCCCAGATGGCTGCAATGGCCGGAACTGCACCAATCTGAAGCCAGGAGCTTCTTCCAGGTCTCCCACGTGGGTGCAGGGGCCCAAGAAATTGGCCAATCTTCTATTGCTTTCCCAGGCCATAGCAGAGAGCTGGATCAGAAGAGCAGCAGCTGGGACTAGTACTGGTGCCCATATGGGATGCCGGCGCTTCAGGCCAGGGCTTGAAACCGCTGCCCTCCCAGTTCTTTTCCAGAAAAATTTTAATTCTGTTTGCTTTCTATTTTAGAAACAGACTAAGTTCAACATGTTGTGAATTTAGAATATACACAGAATTACGTTTGACTTTTTAGTAGTTTATAAAATAGATTCCCAAGTCCTTATGTTCCCAAGTATGTAGATAAAGCTAGAGAAAATCTTAGCTATAAATTAATTTCTACCATTACAGTGAATGGGAAACGAAACAAAAACTTTGGTCTAATTGAATATTAACATTAATAATAAATGCAAATATCTCCAAAAGTTAGAATAATGTCCTACTCTAGAATTTTATATAGTCTCCTTTTAAATTAATTTTTTAGTTTAAATCATTTTTATACAGTTCTATACTGTACTTATCTCTAACATGAATATATTGTAAGGTCCTGGAGGGCTAATGGTTTTGATTTTGAATCTAAGTTTGCTTTAATTTTCTTACCAAGGGCTTTGTCACATTTGTCATAATAAGAATGCTTGATGAGTTGCTCTCTTGAGGGTTTCATATAAGATGAATATGTGGGTCTATTTCTCTGAGAGCTAACACAAACCAAATTCCTCATAATTCTAATTCACAGACTATCAGTCTAAATCCAAGATTTGGAATATAATTCCTGGCAAGGCACAGATAGTTCTCTAGTGCACGGGTTTTGACAATTAGGCAGTAAGGCCTCAGAGATGCTCAGCCTTGGCTGGTCTCTTTGAGATCAGAAAAGGACTAAGGATGAGAAGCTATGTTCTTAACTCATTGGTCATTAATGTTTCATCCCACTGTTTAGGGGAAAATGACATTTTCACAAAGAACAAGAACTGATACAATATTCAATTTTTTTTTTGACAGGCAGAGTTAGAGAGAGAGAGAGAGAGAGAGAGAGAGAGAGAGAGAGAAAAGAGAGAGAGAAAGGTCTTCTTTTTCCATTGGTTCACCCCCCAAATGGCCACTAAGGCTGGTGTGCCACGCTGATCCGAAGCCAGGAGCCAGGTGCTTCCTCCTGGTCTCCCATGCAGTTGCAGAGCCCAAGCACTTCGGCCATCCTCCACTGCACTCCTGGGCCACAGCAGAGAGCTGGACTGGAAGAGGAGCAACCAGGAGAGAATCCGGTGCCCCAACTGGAACTAGAACCCCGGAGTGCTGGCGCCGCAGGTAGAGGATTAGCCAAGTGAGCTGCGGCACCAGCCACAATACTCAATTTTTTAAAAGTCTCAATTTTCAGAAATCTAGTGAGAAATATGCAAGACGAAAGGCACCTCATTCAAGTCTTAACTGAAATAGAATTTTCTGTTACATTCCAAAGGAGCAGGACACTAATTTATAGAATATGTGTTGGCAGTACCTTTCTCTCCATAAATGATAAGATCTTTTTCACATGGCTTCAGAGACACCACATCCTTTTCCTTTCTTACATGCAGGCTGTGTTTCCTAATTGGTTATGCTGGTGTCAGCTCTTGTCTCCAAATTCCTGGAATGTCTCAGGGTTCATTCTTACATATTTTTCTATACATGCCCATATGTACACAGTCCTTTAAAGACTTTTTTCTCATTGGATTTTTTTAAATGGTAGCTTTATACTACCAACATCCACAACTTTATCTTCTACCACAATATTCCTTCTAAACTCAAGCTTCATATATTTAAACGCATATCTGGTATCCTACTTGGGAGTCTCAATCATCTCAAATTTGATGGGTTCGAAAGTGATCTTCTATGTCCCCAAATTCACTGTCCCCACAGTCGTTTAACATCTCTGTCCTTAAGGTGCTTAGGACTCTTGTTTCTAAATCATCCTTGATTGCTCTCTTTTCCTCACGTTCCTGATCCAGTTTGTTGGAAATCTTGTGTGTTAATTACAGAGTTCAAACAATAGTACTAGAACAAAAAAAAAATACTATAATGAATAAAGTATTGCATTGTACATCAACAGTCAGGACAAGAGCTGATCAAGTCACTGTTTCTCATAGTGTCCAATTCACTTCAACAGGTAGTCAAAGGGATCACACAAACAAGACTAGTGTCTGCTAATACTAACTGATAGAATCAAAAAGGGAGAGAACGATCCAACATGGGAAGGGGGAGACACAGCAGGCTCATAGAATGGCAGATGTCCTAAATATCACTCTGGCCTCAGAATCAGCCCTTAAGGCATTTGGATCTGGCTCAAGAGCCCATGAGAGTATTTTAGGCATGGAAAGCCAAGACACTTTGGAAAAAAAAAAAAGACCTAAATGAAAGATCTCAGTGAGTGAGATCCCAGTGGAAAGAACGGGGCCATCAAAGAAGGAGGTACCTTTCTCTGAAGGGAGGAGAGAACTTCCACTTTGACTATGACCCTATCGGAATAAGATCAAAGTCGGCGAACCCTAAAGGCTTCCATAGCCTTGGCAACTCATGACTAGAACCTAGGGAGATTACTGACGCCATAAACAAGAGTGTCAAATTGTTAAATCAACAGCAGGGGTCACTGTGTACTTTCGTCTCATGTGGGATCTGTCCTCAATGTGTTGTCTAACGTGAAGTGATGCTATAACTAGTACTGAAACAGTATTTTTACACCTTGTGTTTCTGTGTGGGTGCAAACTGATGAAATCTTTACTTAGTATATACTGAATCAATCTTTAGTATATAAAGATAATTGAAAATGAAAAAAAAAAAACCTTGGTTTTAAATTGAAAATTGCATAGAAAATTAATTATTTTTTTTAAATACCATGTAGGATCTCTGTCTTTAATGTGCTGTACACTGTTATTTAATGCTATAACTAGTACTCCAACAGTATTTTTCACTTTGTGTTACTATGTGGGTGCAAACTGTTGAAATCTTTACTTAGTATATACTAAACTGATCTTCTGTATATAAAGAGAATTGAAAATGACTCTTGATGTGAATGGAAGGGGAGAGGAAGCGGGGAAGGGGAGGGTTGTGGGTGGGAAGGAAGTTTTTTTTGGGGGGGAGCCAATGTAATCCATAAGCTGTACTTTTAAATTTATATTCATTAAATAAAAGTTTTTAAAAAAGAATGCATTTTTCATTTGAGTGTAAAATTTAATTACAAGATATGGTTCTGTCCAATACATTATCAAAATTACAGAAGCAGTGATTCTGCCTGATATTTCTCTTAGGTAGCAGTAGAAAAAGCCCAAAAGGGAAATAAGAGGAGTGGTAGTCATGATATATTAATGAAGGTTTCAATGCACAAATTTTTATAGACTGGTCAGCCATGTAGGAAAAAAAATGTGAACAAGGCATCCTATGCAATTTTCTGGTTAACAAATTTTAAAAAGTAACAATGGATAGACATTAATAAGCTGTTAGCAAAACTTGATGTTTAGAAAGTACAGTAAATATTATATCTTTTTTGTACACTTTGTCATCATCATTGTCATTTTTTGTAGTTTTAATCATCTTTCTTTTATGAATAGCCAAAACATGGAACCTTCTGAACCTAACTCATTCTGCACAGCCAAGAAATACATTCTGGTAGTAGATTTGGGCAGTATTGGAATTAGTGTAATGGGCCAATTTCACAATGAAAGGATAGCCTGAAGAGCTAGATTCCAGTACAAAAATAAGGAAATAAGATGTAGTAAATCCAGTCATATGTATGCTAGACTATTATGCAAAGAATAAAACACTGTACTACCTGATGATTATTCACAACCATATACACAAAACCATAAATTTCCTATTAAATGATATTCCATGTTTCCAATCTATAATCTATTTTTAAAAACCTCACTAATATATTAATAGGCCCCAAACTAATTTTCTCTGGTGTTTCTCATATCAAAGTACCAGAACTGTCACATATTGCAAGTCAAGCATGGCTTACCTCAGCATTTAAAACTTGAATCCACTTAAACTTGTCTAGCAATCTCTACTTTCTCTTCCACATTATAGCTCTGTTTCTCAAGCCAAGAAGGCACTCGAATCCCTTCTATAGGTAGTAAAGGCTTTGGAGTTTAATGTTCACCTAAGTAGATGAAGGCTTGGCTTGTTTATGTTTTCAAAGTTCTCCAGGTGGTTCTCATACTTGCCAAAGCTTGTGGACCTGGAGGTGGTCTCCTAAGAGCATCTATGAATATAAGCAGTACATTTTACTCACAGTCTATTAGAATCAACTGCTTAACTTCTGAGTTTTTCAAAATTTTTAAAAATCTACTTGAGGAGCCGGTGCCGTGGTGCACTAGGTTAATCTTCTGCCTGCAGCACCAGCATCCCAACTGCCTGGGCACCAGTTCTAGTCCCAGTTGCTCCTCTTCCATCCCAGCTCTCTGCTGTCGCCTGGGAGGGCAGTGGAGGATGGCCCAAGTTCTTGGGCCCTTGCACTCGCATGAGAGCCCAGGAGGAAGTGCCTGGCTCCTGGCTTCGGATCAGTGCAGCTCCAGCTGTTGTGGCCACTTGGGGAGTGAACCAACGGAAGGAAGACCTTTCTGTCTGTCTGTCTCACTCTGTAACTCTGCCTGTCAAATAAATAAATAAAATCTTTTAAAAAATCTACCTGAAAGGCAGAATTACAGAAGAAAGGAAAGACACAGAGAAAACTTCCATTTACTGTTTCACTTCTCAAATGCCAAAAATAGGCGGGGTGGCCCAGGCTAAGCCAGGAGCCAAACACTTTATTCCAGGTTCCCCATGTAGGCGACAACAACCTAAGTACTTGTTCCCTCCAGGAATGTTAGCAGAAAATAGGAATGGAAAACACAGAGTACCCAGGATTAGAACCAGACAGCCTATATGGGATGTGGGTTTAGCAAGCAGAGACTAAATCTGCTGTGTCATGATGCCCATGCCCACCCCTGTTTAATTTTAGGAACCTGGGTCTGAACTTTGAAGACTCTTATTAAAGGTGAGCTTCTGCTCAACTATGTCCATAAGGAAAATCTCCACAGGGGATTCCTGTGAGCCTTTCCAGCTAACAAACAGTGTCCAAGTTCTGGGCATACTCTCACTCCACATTTCCTATCTGAAGTAATGTCTTTCCCATCAATTACGAAAAACATTGAATGTAAACTTCTTGGCACAGAGTGTGGGAGAAAAGGACAGGAGGAGGCTCTTATTACAAATTCAGAGTATATGAATCCATAACAGATTAAGTTACCATCTCTTGGGATGCCCATAGATCAGTTTTCTTCAGATTCACAGAGATTTCTTCAAGTCTCTTGAACACTAAATTTTGAGAAACTAGTTCATGACTTAATCTTTTTTTTTTCAAATTAGTAAACCCATATCAATAGATATCAATGGAGTAAATATAGGAGTTGATATTCTTTAAAATTTTCAAAATTTAAATATATATAGTCACATACATATATGTGTGTGTGTATGTGTGTGTATGGTCATATATATATATATATATATATATATATATATATATAGTCACTTGAAAGGCCAAGGGGTTGGGGTTGGGGTTCCATTTGTTCATTCATTCTCCAATGTCTGCAATAGCCTTAGCTAGGTATTGCATCTGGGGCTGGGAGCCAGGAACTCAAACCAAACCAAGGTCTCTCACAATGGCAGGTGTATATAAATAGTTGAGTCAGCACCTGTTGCCTCCCAGAGTCTCCAGTAGCAGGAAGCTGGAATCAGGAGGTGGGGCCAGGAATGCAGACGGGCACCAAGTACAGGATGTGAACTTTCAACTGGCATCTTAAAAACTAGGAAAAATGCTTACTCTCAACCCCCAAGATAATTTTTGAAGGACTCAATGTTTGGAAACTCTGGATTAATATGCAACTCAAGATTTTCCATTCCCATGAATTTTCTTTTCCTTAACTCTAGTCCACTGAAAAGTGACTTTTACTCGATTTACCAGTAATCAGAAAAACCTAAGATCATGCAGTTTACGTTCATATTTTACTTCTCGAGCTTTCCTTGCTCTATCTCCAGAAATCCGACCTAAGCAAAATGGTCTTGTATCCTCTACTTCTGTAGCATATCTTAGGTCAGTCTTTTAAGGAACACATAGTATATTGCTTAATAAAAACTTAAGTAAATGAAATCCAGTTTTCAAATTGCATATATCTCCTGCTTCCTACTTAACAACTTAGTCTGTGTAATCTCAGAAAAAGAGCCTCAATAAACAGAAAGGTTACATTCTATATTTATAATAGTAAATGATTTATATCTGTATTAGAAAAATAGTTTTAAGTGGAATTCATTATCAAAGTTAACTGTATAAATGAAATATTTCATTAATTTTGTTGTTATTCTAAAGTCTTTACGTCCACTAAACTGATTTGATCAAGATTGATAATTTAAAAATGCAGCTTTTAATATAAATATTTAAGACTAAGGAAGGAATGGATATATAATTTCTATTCATAAATTTTTACTCACATTAAAATTATGAAAAACTATGATTAATGGCACCTGCATGTGAATCTGTAAAAGGAATGAAGGTATGGACCCCTGTTCATTTTGACACCCCAGGATCTGCACCCAGTGATAATGATGGATTTATGAAGGATGATTTTCCTTTTGTCTCTTAGTCTTTTTTTCCTTTGTTCTTAATATTGCCACAATTTTTATTTGTATATAAAAAGTGTTTTAATATTTTTAGAATATAGAAAATAATCAAATGTCAAAACAAACTAATGATCTCTTCACTTTCAAAATCATTTTTTTTACATTTTTCTATCATTACATATTCCCAGAACTTGTACATTTTATTTTTCTGCAATTATAAAAACAACAAAATGTCCTTGGTAAAAAGAAAACATAAGATTAGTCCTGCTCCCTGGGATTTTGAAGACCTTGTATGTTAGAGCTGTCAAGGGTAAAATGGAGAAAAATTAGATAAATGAACATGACCAAATAACACTCCCTAAACCTTTTAGCTGATGGTGTCATCTATAGTAGGAAATCTATAATTTTATTTTTATGCTCTCTGATAGGCCAAAGATGTCAGATGTCAGATGCATTTATAAATATGCTATGATGGACATTGGATGAATCATTTATTGGCTGCCTCCTCCATTGTGACAACTCAAGTGCAACACACTATCAAGGCTTACTTTTTTTTCCCCCTGTGCAATATTTCTTCTTAAGTGACTTCATCTTGGGATATTTTCCTTTGTAATTTTATCTAAAACATAACATATTTTATGATATGTTTATTTTATCTAAAACATATCATAATCTACTAATTGCATTTAGAAACATACATTAAATGGTTCTGCATTTTAATGGTCTGTCTTACAAGTATTTTTTTGGTCTGTCTATATGCATCTTTATAGTCAACTTAGATAAGAGTAATTTTCACAAGGTAACTTTTCAAAAACAGTGATATATGTGAAGGTAAAGTATATCAACATAGCCATAAGGATTTTAATATTTTGTTTTGTAATTGAAAGTGAAGTTAAATTAATTACGCAAAAGCATTGCAATTAGAAGTAGTTTTGTGTTAAAATTTAAATTTTAACTGAAAAGTGATCCCTGTTAAATCTAAGAGTGGAAAAAGAGAGGGAGGAGATGAAGAGCTATGGGTTATTTAACTATGTGCTTATTTTCAAAGACTTGAATAATCACCTTGTAACAATGATCAGATTTGGTCTATGTTATGTCATGATTTTAAGGAATCGTATTTCAACCAGATATTTTGGATTTTGATATTGGTCTATTATGCTATGTTATATGTGCGTACATATTGTATGTCCACATGGGGAAATTTTATTAAGAGTTTTATTTTAAATGGCTTTTAGATAAGATTGTCCATAAATTTAAGCTGCTAAAATCAATCAAAGTTACATTTTAATTTGTATGACCTGAATCTGTGTATCATATGTTTTAAACTTGTTGGTAGAAAGAAACTAAAAACATTTTATATGGTTGTGCTTAAGTTTACTGGTTAAACAAACTACACCATGTTAGATATTTAAGACGTGTTTTCAAATACATGATTCTTAAAATTTATAGAAGGCATTGGACCTTCCGGTAAATGTTTTGTTAAGTTCTTATCTAAGGGTTGAAACGGTTTGCTAAGTATTCATGTAATATTGCTATTGTCAGCAAGTGATCTAGGACTTGCTCCCTCATTTCTCTATTCTAAGCCCAACTTGTTCTTTCACTTCTCTATTCTCTTCAAGGTAGGGAACTAATTCTATTATGAAGGAATCTGTAGGATGCACAATTTAATCTTTAGACCTTATAAGAGATGGCTAACATTTTTCTGTAATAGCATAGCCAAAATAAGAACTTAACTAATAATCTCATAGCTAGATTCACATCGCCATCAGCGAAGTATACAGTAAGTAGAAAAAAAAAAAACCTCCCTTTCAGACCAAAGGGAAAGAAAGTTTTAAAGTGAGAATATAATTTTCCTCATGGGCATTGTCTACCTTAGAGAAACTGCTACAGAACATGCCTGTGACTATAGACTTGTAGTTCAGGCCACCAAAGATTAGAGATGGGACACGGGCACTCCCTTGACTTGCATCCTCTGGTCTGCTTTAACACAAACCAGGAGGAAAAGAAAGCTGGGCATCGGAAGCAATGGGTGGTAGGCCTATTAATGGCTGATCTGTACAGTGATCTGCCCTCAAGGAGACCCAACAGGCCAGTCCACTGCAGTGGCTTTCAATGTGGTAAGCCTGGGCTTCAGCAGAAGTCAGCTTGTGAAGAGCCCTGGCAGCTCTGCCAAGAGTTGGATCACTGGAAATGGACCTGCCCTGGAGTCGAAGGATGCCCAGGTCAGAGCCACAGATCTTATTGGCTCCAAGCTGAAAAGCCCTTCACTCAGCCCAACTTCCAAAGTGACCACTGCAGTTGAGGGGACAGCCAAGTAGGGTCAGCAACATTGCAGGCAGAACTGTAAATTTCTTGTTAGAGATGCCACCTGCCTTTACCTGGCCAGCTCTCCTCCCAGGCCAGCCAAGTGATGAAAGTCAGCGGAGTGCCTTCCCCTAGGAGGTTCACACCTCCCTTGGGATATACCCCATGTGAAGAGATAGATAGGTCTGGGCCTCTTAACTTACAAGGCCTAAAGCCCAACAGATTATTATCAAGCCCCTTCTATCAGGTTCTATTTGCCTCTCAATCAGAAAAATTACTTGTAGCTTAGACAGCACCTTTCTTAGCTCCTCTAATAATGACTCTGTCCTTTGTTCTAGACCCTGTCTAGTCCACTTGGGCCTCATTCCTTTGTAATCATAACCTCTACTCTACCACCAATGGCTCTACTCCCAACCTGTGTGTACTGATGTTCCTCTTCCCCACTTAATGCTGTATAATTGTTCAGACCTGGTTAAGGCCACTCTTAGGATCATTGGTTACTATCCTCACTCTGTCTTTTATGACCTTGTCTAAATATGATCAGAGTCGGGGAACTTGGAAGGCTTCCATGGCCTTGGCAACTCATGATGACAGCCTAGGGTGGTTGCTGGCGCCATAAACTGGAGTGTCAATTTGTTGGGTCAACAACAGGAGCCACTGTGCGCTTGCTCCTGATGTGGGATCTCTGTCCTTAATGTACTGTACATTTTGATTTAATGCTATAACTAGTACTCAAACAGTATGCTTCACTTTGTGTTTCTATGTGGGTGCAAACTGTTGAAGTATTTATACTAAATTGATCTTCTGTATATAAATAGAATTGAAAATGAATCTTGATGTGAATGGAAGGGGAGAGGGAGCGGGAGAAGCGAGGGTTGCGGGTGGGAGGGAAATTATGGGAAGGGGAAGCCATTGTAATCCATAAGCTGTATACTGGAAATTTATATTCATTAAATAAAAGTTAAAAAAAATAAAAAATAAAAAAAAGAAGTAGTTTTGTGGACAAAGTTGTATGTCTACAGATTATTTTCTATTTTCTTACTTCATGCTTCTTGATTATAGAATTAAATCCATTAGAAGCCTTATCATGGTTTGTTAAGCATATCAGGATAAACAAGGTTCCTTTGTGGGATCAAGTTTACATGACAATACATAAACAGTATTTTATGCTAAACAAAACCAGAATATATGGTGAAACAGAACACATATATAGCAAAGTCTTAAAGACTAAATGCTATAAAATACAAAAATAGTATGACTAAAATATTAAACCCCAGATTTTAAAGAAAGTTTTAAATTTGAATTAGAAGCAGAATCACTATCAATTATCTTCCATAGATGACACCTTGTAGGTCAAATCTTTGGGTTGAAATATATTAGGACATTTTTTGGAAAATTTTGAGATGTGCTTCTCAAGGCTACCTTATTTCTTTATCATAGAACAAGAAAAGAAATGCTCCAAATATTTGCTTGGTTCATGTACACTGACCCTACCACCATTCCATTGTCCAGGCTCATGCTCTGGAAAACACATCATAAACATTGCCTTACATGACAGCATCAAGTACAGAGGCAGCAGGACACACACACCTTCAAAAACTGGAAAGTCCAGTGAAGGGAGAGGTCATCACGCACATATAAAACATGAAGTAGTTGATTTAATGGCAATATGGCTGAAGTTCAAAGGGAACATCAAACAGTGCATAAGTCCCTATACATTCATGAAGTATTTCAAAAAGAAGGCAGCACGTGAGCTGAAACTCGGAAGAGGGAAGGAGGGAGGGAGGGAGGGACGGAGAGAGGCAGGAAGGGAGAGAGGCAGGAAGGGAGAGAGGAAGAAAGGGAGGAAAGGAGGAAGAAAATTATGTTTGAATGGGTCAGGCTCCAAGTAGAGCTAAAAGAAAAACTGATGTGGGGAGGGGGGGTCCTGCCAGCTGTGTGACTGTCATGTTGTTAAGAGAATAGCATGGACAAAGGTAGCATCATACTAAGAGCAAATGGTGTTTTAGGTAGGCAGATGGTTTCACTGGAAACACAGCAGCATTAGGGTGGGAGAGGCGTCTATTCAATACAGTTTAAAGTTATGCTCTTGAAAAAAATTTAGTTTATATAAAAAAATTGAGCATCTTTCATGTATTACTTATAGCCCTTACATATAGTCCTGCTGAATTATGTCTTTATGGTTTTTGTTGGTGGTGTTGTTGAACTCTTCATTTAGTAGAGCATTACAACTTTGAGGTAAATTAAAAATGTTATCTCAAAAATTTTTAAAAAAAGGAGTTACTAAAGACTTTTGAAAAGGGACGTGAAAAGTTTAGTTTTATATGAATATCCTTGAAGACTTTTCCTTCTAAAGCCTAGCCACAGTTTAATCTATAAGGTTCTCAGGAAAAATAAAAATATTCAGGAAAAATATAGTACACCAATAAAGCACAATAAGTTTAACTGATACCAATGGCTGCCGGGCTATAACCTTTCCGCTTCTCCTGTTCCCTAAGGAGACTATTTTTTTGGAAGCTTTCTTCTTCTCTGTACAGCCTTGAAGTTCTATGGAAGCAAAACACATTTTCAGAAACAGAGTATAATAATAACTGGTAATGGATCATTTTATGATGGTGCATGTTACACATCTGATCAAAGAGAAGTTGAGGTAGGTGTCAGGTAGTAGGTTGAGACATCTAATAAAACCATCCTTAATCTCACAAAGAAGCTAAGGCAATGTAGATTTTTTTTTTTCTATTGAGTTTCTTGAACCTCAATGTAAAACCAGAAACCATGGCAGAAGCCTTTTAAAATTGAGCAAACTTGGCTAAGGACAAACTTTTGTCAGGAGAGGGAACAAAGATGGGAAGTAGATAGGTCCTTTGTGATGTCAGTGAGTCATCTGTGGAATTCTACAACTGCTTAATTCTTGTTTGTATGACAATAAACTTTTCTTAGAGTCTAATGAAGTTACTTTCCTATTACTTGGGATAAAAGGGTTTCTTACTGATCAAATTTGAAAAATTAAATTTACAGCTTGAAAGGATGCAAAATTCACAGTGTACATCTGTTTTATTTTTGAACAAGTAAAGGACCTGCTAAAATGAATTTCTTGTGTGGGTCAACCAAGTAAAAGCATCATCAGAATTCCTAAGATATACACATTTGCCTAATTAGCTTCTTGTATTTCAGGCATTTTTCAGGAGCACTATATTATCTGTAAAAGACCAGAGAAGTATGTGACATTTAATCAAATGCCCAGTAAATACTGACCAATAGCAATTGAAATATGACTTTTTTTTTTTAGTTTTGTCCTGACAAACAGTTTTACCATTAATTACCCAGGTATGACAATGAGAAAATATAAAATATGTACAACTCAGAGTTACACTTCCTTAGATTTGTAGGTTTTACTTACCAATGCATGCCTTTTCTATATTGTACACTCTTCCCTTACCATACTCAGATGCTAAGTCCCTTAATCTACTGCTTAGAAGTTAATGCATAGCAGCTCTTCACTTTGCTCTCAAGGTTTTGATGGGCTGAAACGAATATTAGATAGATAAAGAGCAGGCTTTATAGATGATGATCATTTTGTAGGTGGAGGGATGACTTAGACTCTGAAGCTCTCAGAACTGGAAACTCAGTACAGATCATTAACACAGCGCTAGGTACATATTGAGGCTTAGTATGTTTTTCTGAACTAAAGAATGTGTGAGCTGTAGAACAGGATTATCTATAACAGGAGTGGTAGACCAGAGAGGTAAAGGCAAAGATGCTGGTGAAAGTTAATTGAGAAAATAGACTTGGCAAACCTTTTCATTTTGCTGGATAATGGCCATGATAAAAGTAGATGTTCTTTCTGAATTCTTACTCTGTTTTGGTCCTCATATTTTTATAGCAACACTATAATAATAATAAATACTCTTTCCCTGTATTCAATGCCCCAGTAATTTTTGGAACATATTAGTGTAACAAAATTGAAATTAATTAAATGGAACAATTTCTACAGAGCAGAGGGGAAAAAGTTATTTAAAAGATTAAAAAACTGGTTTGAAATGTAAAGATGACTTTAAAAATGCATTTGAGTTTCAAGTTTAAAAAAATCAGTCACAAAAGATTTGTATCAAGTGATAACAGTGGCAGTTTATTAATAATCTGTCATGTAAAGCTGACATATTAGAGGCTGAATTTCGCTCGGCTTTACAATGAAATCCCATCCATTTTATTGCTACCAGAATTAAATATATTCTGTAAAAAGGCTTTAGGAAGCTTAAATATGCTCTAAAGTTTTCTTTAAAAAATGCATTTACTGCTTTTCCTAACACCTTGTTATCAACAAGTCAAATCAACAAAAACCTAATCTTGATTCTCCCAGATAGCCATGGTACATCAACCTAAAGCAAGATAACATACACATTTTTATAGAGGTAGATAAGTTTGCCTTTAGACAAATGGAAAAGTCTTAGCAACTAAATTACTTGTTTCTGACATGTTTGGAGTAGGAAGAGAAAAGCTAGATGTAGTGTAGGAATAATAAAGAGAAAGTATTAAAAGTTAAGCCTAGGGGATTCACAAATGGATAATTTATTTAATCAGAATTATGAGCGAGCAAGCCAGATATGAGGCATCTATCCAAAGGTGTGAGAGGCGATAATCTATATGTATCCAGACTAAGTGATTTAGATGAGGCATCTTAAAATAAGTAAACATCATTGAGTCATTTTTTCATAAACATCAGTTGAAAGTTCCCATTAAAAGTAGAACTCCATTTTTTCTCTGTACATTGTCCAACTTTGTTATCCAGGATTATGTCATTATGTCATTATCAACATTTTTCATATAACTTATGTTAAACCTCAGGCTTCCCAAAGTATGCTGACTACATAATGATTTAAGGGTAGATGATATAAAAAGTATATCAACGGTTGGCAGAAATATTATGTATAGCAGTGAAACAATTAGAGTTCAGAAACTTTAAGATTTATCATTGCAATTCATAAACACATGTAACATGCTGTACTATGAATATGTTGAGTTAGTTTTCATCTATCAGATAAATGTTTACTTATTACCTAATACCAGCACCATAACAGATTCACTTTTCTTTATGATTAAAGTTGCCTTCAAATGAAATACGAAGGATATTTTTCCTTAATAATTCACAGTTAATGTCTAAATGCTATTGAGAAATATCTCGCTTGAATACCTTTCATTCAAAACACCAGTCATCAGGTGCCAAAACTTCAATCCCTGCTAGCAGGCAAGACTGCATGCAAAGAGGAGGACAGAAGAGGGATTCCAGGAGGTAGGCATACTAAACAAGATTTTAAGTTTGCTGTGGATGCTAGATGAAGAATTGTGTGTATGTGCATGAGTGTGTGTTTATACTTATTCTGTACAAGAAGCATAATGTAATTAAAGTTTTAAGAATTGTAAAAGTTCAAAACAATTAGAAAGGAAATTTTAACTTTGAGTGGTCTTGTGACTATTGTTAAATTTACATTAAAATTTAGTATCTATTTGATTACTGTTTTCAGTCTTTGCTAGTTCTCCTGCTCAACTATGATCTTTTGCTACTTTTTTATTTGTTAAGCTATTTATTTCATGGAGCATTAAGCTTTTGGCTACAATGTAAATTAAAAATGTGGTATATGGCATCTCAAAAATAAAAGCAAAAGATGTTACACTGAGCCTCAGTTTCCTGGCTTTTAAATTGACAGAAGTAACAACAGTTTAGCAAAATTTCTAGCTCAAAGATAGATCACCGTAATTGAAGTTTCAGAAACCAAACTGGATTCTTGATAACTGGTTAACACCTAACTGGTTCTGTGCTCTCTGGAGGGTAACAAAACAAAAATTTTTTACCCTCCTTTGAAATGCTGAACAAATTATTCCCCAGATTATTATTTCTGTCTCATTCATCTCCCCAGCCAATAACTTTAGTGTTGGGAAAATAAGAACAATTTTTACTGCTAACATGTTAACAACATATGAACATCATTAATGGCTTTTAATGTTAGATTTGTATTGTGAGAAGGCAGTAATTTCTCTTTTGTAGGGACTGTGTACATTATATAAACTTACCTTTAACTAAGTACTTCAAGTACTAGAGCCTCTTATTTTTCTCTTATTACTGTCCTTTCTTCACATTTTCCAACTCATTCTCTCCCAGAAAACTTTACTTGTCATGTAAAAATATGGTATGATCTTCACCTCTTTAAAAATTAGCTTCTCAAAGGTGACCTCACAAGACCTGCCTGAGAGTCACCTTCGAAAGCTGGATTAAAATGTCAGTTCTCTCTCTTTGCTCTAAGACTACTGAATCAGAAGTCTCTGATGGCAAAATTATCTGAAAACCTGATTCATCAAGCTTACTCCGGGAGACATAAACATGCTATGTTAATACACAATGGTACTAACATCCCTGTATTCTTGTATTATACTATACCTCTTCCCTAAGAAAAATTAATCATAAGTAGCAAGATATCTTCTTTTACATTCTAACTTTACGGAAATTTTTTTCTGAATATAGTACAGCAATTACAAAGGAAGAAGCCTGCGGTGAAGAAAATGGTTTTATTCCTGTATTCTGAAAACTTGAGAGCATTTTAAACAACAACAGCAACTGTTACATAAACGTTTATATTTGAATTGGTAAAAAATTGCCTATTATTTAAGCCTTTATAAAAGAAATAAAACTACTAAACATGAAACACAGAAGTGATTTTCAAATCCTAATTTCAATTAAGTGGGTGAAAATACATACACACACACGTTTACATGTGCAAAGATAGTTTTTAATTTTTAATTTTTAAAAGTTTTTATTACATAGTGAAGGGTTTTCATGTATTTCGTAGATATATCTCTAGAAAGATAACCATACTTCCCTTCTTCTGACATTCCCTCAATCTGCTCTAATTCTTTTTCCCTGTAATTTTCGCAATTACATAATTTTCATTTACTTTATTATCATAAGCTTAATGTACCAGTAGTCATAAGGTTCAAAAAGTAAAAAGAGGGGCTGACACTATGAAATAATGGGTAAAGCCATAGCCTGCAACTCCAGCATACCATATGGGCCCCAGTTCAATTCCCAGCTGTTGCACTTACATTCCAGCTCCCTGCTAAAATGCCTGGGAAAGCAGCAGAAGATGTTCCAAGTGCCTGGGCTCCTGCACCCAGGTCAGAGACCCAGAGGAAGCTCTTGGCTCCTGACTTCAACCCGGCCCAGCTCCAGCTGTTGCAGCCATTTGGGGAATGAACCAGTGGATGGAAAAATCTCTCTGGCCACACCCAGCACACAACTCTTGGTATTCATTGAAAGTGAAGACATTCCACTAAGTCACAGAAGTAAAGTTAAAAATTAAATCATCACAGAGAAAAAAAACAAAAAACAAAAAACAAATGTCTCTATAAATGCATAAATATAAATACAGAAATTCAAGAAAAAAGAATAAGGAAGACATCATGATCCTACCCCACCCCAAAGGAATACAACAATTCAATATTAAAGTGTGAAAATGAAGAGATTGATGAAATGCCAGGAAAGTAATTCAAAAGATTAATCATAGGATTACACAAAAGCAATCAAAGCAAATCCTTATAATGAAGAAATCCATACATGAAATGAATGGAAATTTTTCCTAAGAAATTAAGATTTTAAAGATAAATCAAAATGAATTATTACAAGTGACAAATGCAATAGATTAAATAAAAATGTAATGGAAAGCCTTTAACAACAGACTTGATGAAGCCAAAGAAAGAATATCCAGGACAGAAGACAAAACTTTGGAAAATTTTCAGACACACAAAAAAAGGAAGAAATTAGACAAATTAAAAACGGTATTGTACATTTATGGGATATTATCAAATGACCCAACATACGGTCTTAGGAATTCCTAAAGGTTTGGAAAGAGAAAATGGACTAGCAGGCCTGTTTATTGAAACAATTACAGATAACTTCCCCAACTTGATAAAAGAAAGGGATGTCCAAGTACAGGAGGCACATAGAACTTCTAATAGAAAAGACTAGAAAAGGTCTTTACCATGATTCATTGTCGTTGAACTGTCCATAGTAAAACATAAAGAATAGATGTGCACAAGAAAAATACCAGGATTACTTTCAGAGAATCTCCAATTAGACTCACAGCTGACTTATCATCAGAAAATCTTCAGGCTAGGAGACATAATCCAAGTATTAAGAGAAAAGAAAAAAAAAAAAAAAACTTTCCACCCAAAATACTGTAACCTTCAAAGGTCTCATTTATGTGTGAAGGTGAAATAAAGACATTTCATAAAAAAATTGAAATAGTTTGTCACAATTCATCCAGCCTTACAAAAGATGCTGAAGGATGTGCTACACATAGAAACACAGCAAAATAACTATCATTATGAAAGACTGTGAGGCAGAAAATCTCCCAAGAAAAATAAAAATGAAATTCAAAGTAAACAATAGGAATATTTATGGAAAAATGGCAGGTCAAAGTGTTACTTATCAATAGTCACCATGAATGTAAATGACCTCAGCTCTCCAATTAAAAGATACAGACTGGTTAGGTCTTTGGCTCACTTGGCTAATCCTCTGCCCGCAGCACCGGCACCCTGGGTTCTAGTCCCAGTCGGGATGCCAAATTCTGTCCCAGTTGCTCCTCTTCCAGTCCAGCTCTCTGCTGTGGCCCAGGAAGGCAGTGGAGGATGGCCCAAGTGCTTGAGCTCTGCACCCTCATGGGAGACCAGGAGGAGGCACCTGGCTCCTTGCTGCGGATCGGTGCAGCGCGCCAGCTGTAGCGGCCATTTGGGGAGTGAACCAAGGGAAGGAAGACCTTTCTCTCTGTCTCTCTCTCTAACTCTGCCTGTCCAAAAAAAAAAAAAAAAAAAAAAAAAAAAAAAGATATAGACTGTCTGAATGGTTGAAAAACAAGACCCATCTAATTGTTGCCTAAAAGAAACACATCTCACCAAAAAGATAAACATGGACTAAAAGTGAAAGGATGGAAAAAGATATCCCATGCTAATGGAAAGCAATAAAGGCCAGGTGTAAACATCCTAATATTAGAAAAATTAGATTTTAACAAAAACTGTTAGAAGTAACAAAGAAGGGCACTATGCAATGATTAGGGGCCAATTCAACAGGAAGATGTGATTTTTTTTTTTTTCACTTTTTGACAGGCAGAGTGGACCTTGAGAGAGAGAGAGACAGAGAGAAAGGTCTACCTTTTGCCGTTGGTTCACCCTCCAATGGCTGCCGTGGCTGGCGCGCTAAGGCAGGCTCATGGCACTGTTCCGAAGGGTCTCCCATGGGGTGCAGGACCCAACCACTTGGGCCATCCTCCACTGCACTCCCTGGCCACAGCAGAGAGCTGGCCTGAAAGAGTGGCAACCAGGACAGAATCCGTCGCCCCGACCGGGACTAGAACCCGGTGTGCCGACGCTGCTAGGCTGAGGATTAACCTGTCGAGCCACGGCGCCACCCAGGAAGATGTGATTTTAAGAAGTGTATATGCACTCAACTACAGGGTGCCTGGCTATTTAAAAGAAATGCTAATGGATCTAAAGGGAGACATAGACTCCAATACAACACCCCACTTTCAGCAATGGACAGATCAACTAGACGGAAAATGAATGAAAAAACAGCAGAGCAATCAAGACTATGGACCAAATGGACCTAACTATTAACTATAGATCTTTTCACTCCAAAGTTGGAGAATACACATTATTCTCTTCAGGACATTGAACTATCTCTAGGACAGATCACATGCTAAGTCATAAAGCACGTCTGCAAATTAAAAAAAAAAATAGAAATCATACTATGCATCTTCTCTGACCACTGTGGAATGAGGCTGGAAATCAGTAACTCAAGAATCTGTAGATCATATGCAAACACATGGAGACTGAGCAACATGCACACAAATAGAGTGTGGGTCATAGAAGAAATCCAAAGAGAAATAAAAAAAAAATTCTGAAAATGAATGAAGACAACAATACATCATATTAAAACTTGTGGGATATAGCAGAAGCAGTGTTGAGTGGGAAGTATATAGCTATTAGTGCCTACATGAAGAAAGTGGAAAGGTACCAAGTTAATGAGCTATTAGTGCATCTCAAGAACCTAGAAAAACAACAAAACAAGCCACAAATTAGAAGGAGGAAAGAAGTAATTAGAGATTAAATAAAATTGAAGCCAAAAAATAAAAAAGAACAATGAAATGAACCCCTGGCTTTTTGAAAAATAAACAAGATTACTATACCATTGTCCAAACTAACCAAAAAAATAAATACATAAAAGAAGAAAGAAGAGCCAAATTAATAAGATCAGAAATGAAAAACGGAGTATAACAGACACCACAGAACTAAAAAGGATCATCAAGAATTATGGCGAAGAGTTATATGCCAACAAATCAGGAAACCTGGAAGAAATGGATAGATTCCTGGACACACACACACACACACACATACAAAAATTGAGTCAAGAAGACACAGAAAGCCTAAACAGACCAATAACAAAGACAGAAATTGAATCACTAATAAATACCCTTCCAACAAAGAGAAAAGTCCAGGACTGGATGGCTTCACTCCTCAATTCTATCAGAATTTTAAAGAAGAACTAACTCCAATTCTTCTCAAGCTATTAAAAAATATTGAAATGGAGGGAATCCTTCCATACTCCTTCTATGAAGCCTGCCTCACTTGAATTTCTAAATCAGAAAGAGATACAGCAGAGAAAGAGAACTATAGACCAATGTCCCTTAAGAAAATGGATGCAAAAATCCTCAACAAAATATTAGCTAAGCAAATTCAACAACACAACATAAAGATCATTCAGCCAGACCAAGTGGGATTTATCCCTGGAATGAAGGAATAGTTCAGCATTCATTAATCATTGAGATACATCACATTAACAATCTGAAGAACAAAAACTATGATTATCTCAATAGATACAGAGAAAACATTTGATAAAATAAAATATCCTTTAATGATGAAAACTTTAAAAAAATTGGGTATAGAAGGAACATTCCTCAACACAATCAAAGCAACTTGTGACAAACCCACAGTCAGCATATTACTGAATAGGGGAAGGTTGGATGCATTCCCCTAAGAATCAGAACCAGACAAGGATGCCCACTTTCACCATTGCTATTCAATAGAGACCTGGAAGATTTATTCAGAGCCATGAGGCAAGAAAAATAAATCAAAGGGATAAAAATTAGGAAGGAAGAAGTCAAACTATCCCTATTTGTGTAAGACATGATTCTATAAATAGGAGATCCAAAAGACTTTACTGAGAGACTACTGGAATTCATAAAAGAGTTTGGTAAACTGGGAGGATATGAAATTAACACACAAAAATAAATAGCCTTTTTATATACAGGCAATGCCATGGCTGAGAAAGAACTTCTAAGATCAATCCCATTCCAGATAGCTATAAAAAAATCAAATACATTGGAATAAATGTAACTAAGGATGTCAAATATCTCTACAATGAAAATTTAAAAAACATTAAAGAAATAAAAGACATTTAAAAATGAAAAAATCTTCTATGTTCATCCAAAAAGTAATTTACAGATTCAATGTGATCCCAATCCAAATAACATTCTTCTCATATTTAGAAAAAATGATGCTAAAATTCATATGGAAACACAAACACCCTGAATAGCTAGAGCAGTCTATACAACAAAAACAAAGCTTGGAAGCATCACAATACCAGATTTCAAGACATACAACAGAGCAGTTATAACCAAAACAGCCTGGTACTGGCACAAATAGACATGTAGTCCAATGGAACATAATAGAAACCGCAGAAGTGAATGCATGCATCTACAAACTAACTTGTTTTTGATAAAGTTGCTAAAATCAATCCCTGGAGCAAGGATAGTCTCTTCAATGAAACTGAATCTCTGCATGCAGAAGTATGAAACTAGACCCTACCTTATACCTTATACAAAAATCCACTCAAAATCAATCAAAGACCTAAATCTATGACCCAATATCATCAAATTATTAGAGAGCATTGGGGAAATCCTGCAAGATATAGGGATAGGCCAAGAGTTCTTGGAAAAGACCCCAGAAGCACAGGCAATCAAAACAAAATTGACAAATGGGATTGCATCCAGCTGAGAAGCTTCTGCACTAGAAAAGAACCTCAGCAGAGGCAACTGACAGAAAGGGAAAAAATGGTTGCACACCATGAAACTGATAAAAGGCTCATACCCAGAATATATAAAGAGCTCAAGATATTCAACAACAAAACTGTCCAATAAAGAAATGGGAAAAGATCTGAACAGATATTTTTCAAAAGAAGATATTCAAATGGCTAACACTTGAAAAATGCTTAGGACCACTGACCAACAGGGAAATACAAATCAAAATCACAATGAGGTTTCTGACATCTCAGAAATCCTAATTATAGACCTACCATATGATACAGCCATCACACTCTTGGGAATTTACCCAAACCAAAAAAAAAAAAAAAAATCACCATCTGAAAGAGTTATCTGTATCCCCATGTTTACTGCAGCTCAATTCACAATAGCTAAGATATGGAGTTAACCCAGATGTCCATCAAATGAAGACTAGATAAAGAAATTATGGAATATATACACTATGGAATTCTACTCACCTGTAAAAAGAAATGAAATTCTGTCATTTGTAACAAAATAGGTACAACTGGAAACCATTATACTTAATGAAATATGCAAGTCTAACACAGGTATTATATGTTTTCCCTGATCAGAGGTAACTGACCAAGTACATAAAATGTAATATATTGAGGTGAAATTGACATTCTGAAATTTGATGATTGTTACAGACCTCATCTCTTCTGTTGAGGAATGGTGTTTTTGTTTTTTCTTTGTATTATTTGTTGAATTATTTATTGGTATAGGCTTATCCTTATGTTAAGTAAACTGAATGTAGATCTCTATAAAAATTAAGTAGGAATGTGGGAAGGAGGAGGAAGGGTTGGAAGTAAGTGGGAAGGAGGGAAGTATCACTATGTTCCTAAATCTTTATATATGAAACACATCAAATTTGTAAAACTTAAATAAAATTCTAAAAAATGTGAAAACAAAAACAAAACAACAACAAAAGGCTAAACTCGTATGATTCTGACATTGGACAGGCAGTCACAGTCTTTGTTCTTAGGGGTAGGTGATATCCAGACTGAGGGCTTTGTGCGACATGGGAAATCTTTTGATATAACCTGGCCAAGGCAAACAGAGTCAGGAAGCAAATTTCAATAAAAGTTAATCTTTAAATTCATAATTTTGTACGGCCCACATATCATTATAAATATCAGATATCCCTTGGCAGATAAAAAGGTTGTCCACTTATGCTTGTGTTCTTACTTTATCTGACAATATTGTTCCATACCTGATTCCTCCATTGAACTCTTCATATCTGGTTCCTTCTAAACTGAGGGCTATATTGCATAAAGCTACAAAGATGTTTTACAATTTCATTTCTAGTATACCTGTAATACTCAAGGCAGGATTACTAGAGTATGCTGTCAGCGTAAAAAAAAATTAAAACACTCAGGATCTTCAAATAAATGAAATGTTTTTGTCCTATTTCCATTATTTCCTCTAGTAGATACAAAGATTTATTGATAAAATCCTCTTTGATAATTCTTTTCTTTGTTCATAGCAATCAAGGGGTTATTTACATCTGTATTACAATTAATAGAATATCATGTTTATGATTTTATTATAAAAATAAGCATATAGTCACATATGTTCACATAGCTAATACATATTTCTCAAAATGCTCAGTTAAAGAGAAATAAAATCCACATAAGGTGCAATCAATATTGCTAGGAATTCAGTGACTCTCCTGGAAAAATCTAATGTCATTTCCTGATGTTATTATTACTGTTCATCTGGATGTGCTAGGTGTTATTTATTCTACTACTAACATTGCAATCACAATTAATGCTATCAATGAACAGGAAGTGCCTTTTTCTATGCCATTTTGGTACATGCCTTACACATATTAAAACATTAACAATCTTGTAGGGAACATTATAATCCTTCCTTTGAAAAGTTAGTAACCTAAGTCCAACAATATAGGATTACCTAAACCAAGTTACCAGCCGAATCAAACAAGATTTCTAACTTGAGAAACTTTTCTTTTCTCTTTTCTGATATTGTACTCTACTCCTTTTTTCTGCCAAATTCTAAGCTTATTGATTCTTCTTTCTATCATGGAAGCTTTCATTCACATGGTTTCAAATAGCACTCAAGGCCAAACTGCAAATGTACATTTCTAATTCTGAATAGCAATGTATGACTTTCAAATCCCTAATAACATCCCTTTGATTTTATTAGTAATCCTCACCATACATTCTTACTCAGTCATGCATATCTTAAATTATTTTAATGTATGCAATTACAATATTTTTTATTAAAGCACACATATTTTGCATTAATTGGATCATCTTCTATGTAAATTCTTTCTAGTTACTTAGATTCTTGGGCTCTGATTCATCTTTTTGTTTGTTCTGTTCTCTCAAAACACTTTGTAAAGTAACAGAAACCTTTTTTTTTAATTGACAAATGTTTCTTTTTAAATTTTTATTTATTTGACACGTAGAGTTACAGACAGCGAGAGGGAGAGACAGAGAGGTCTTCCATCTGATGGTTCACCTCTCAAATGGCCTCAATGGCCACAGCTACGCCGATCTACAGCCAGGAGCCTCGTCCTGGTTTCCCATGCAGGTGCAGGGGCCCAAGCACTTGGGCCATCCTCCACTGCCTTCCTGGACCACAGCAGAGAGCTGGACTGGAAGAGGAGCAACCGGGACTAGAACCAGGTGCTCATATAGGATGCTGGCACCACAGGCGGAGGATTAACCTAGTGTGCCATGGCACCGGCTCCCTGACAAATGTTTCTTACATCTTAGAAACACATATTATACAACTGCTAAGAAACCTCCCAGAGTAATTCATGCTACTTTGTTCACTCAATTGTCCCACAAGAAAATGCCAAAGCCCAAAGGAATCTACAGTCATGGCAATCTTCCTCTTTGTTTCCTTTGATGTATTTTTCATTTTGTTGGCTTTCTCTGGGAATCTGAATGGTTATCACTACCAGTAGTGTGTAGCAGGCTGATTTTTCTTAAGTAAATGTGGAAATTTTCCTGACTCAAGATTTAAAATTTCCCTAGTAAGTATAAATTATTTGGGAAAAAGGCAAAGAATGAGAGCTCCAAACTTAAATTGTGTTTATAGAAAACAGAATCTCCTCTACATGGATTGTCCAGGCTGTCCCACTTTATTGAGCACCTGATAGCTTGATATCTCTTTTAGAATCACCTCTCCCCCCAAGAAAGTGACCATCAGCATTTTCTCCCTCTTCTTTCAAGGAATGTAAAATCTCCTTATGATTATCTCTGGAAAAAAGCGGATGATATTTTATCCATGCTTGAGAAAAACTCAACATGCCCCCTGCCCCATGTCACAAAGCTAACCAGCAACAACCAAAAGGCTCCATTTTTATTTTCATGTAGAGTGAATATGTACATACATCATCACAGAATTCAGATCTCAGAAAGTCTTAGATATTTTGACATCCCATTATCACATATTATAAATGTAAAAACTGAGGCCAGGGAGCTAGGCTCAGAAATAATCTTCTTACAGAGATTACCTTACCTGTCTGTAGTATCTTGTTAAACTCCATCTTTCGCAAAGCCCCAGATCAAATTTTACACCCCTGAGAAGAACGTTTCACAACAGCAAGGGCATGTATTATTATTGTAGCCTCTCTCATTAAACTTGCTATGTACTTTTCTCATATGATAGATCATGTCTGTTATTCTCCCTGGTGGTGAGTCTGAGATCAAGTTTAATACTTCCTTTGAATTTTGGTCTTACTGGGAAGATGTCTTTCCCTGAATGGGGACATTGGGAAGATTAAAAGACATGATCATTTTAAGACTGACATAATCCATGTGTTCACATGTCCTTCCTCTTCAAAAATCAAGTATTCCAAAATGATCTTTTTCAGTCGGCAGTCCAGTAACTGGCACTTTGTTGCACACATGGAATAAAGTCAACAAAGGTGTATTGAATCAAGACATTAGAGTATAAACATGGTCATATGGATGGCCCCTGGTGGGGCATATTCCACATATGTACTCAGAATAGGCACCATGTCTTTTAATTCTTTAAGGATATACTCTTAAAAATTATTTCCAAAAGTTTAAAATAAAATACTGAGTAAGCCAGAGCTTTTATCATGTGTGTCCTTGGAAGTGTCAGGGTTTCTTTTGGTTTTATTTCACTTTAGAAACTTGTGTTGAGTTTAAAAAGTGTGCCCTTCAGTTTCTCAAGAAGAAAATGAAGACATTCCCAAATACATTGGATTTAATCCTTAATTTATATTCAACCTTTTCCTGATTCTATGGTTTGACCTGAAAATTTTGTAGTTATATCTCTATTTCATGCGTGGGCAAATGCTCTAGTAATAGTATTCAAAACAATTTTGCATGGTAAGCTTTTCTATAACATTTTACCTGTCATGCTTGAAATTTATATTAGAAGAAGAGTTGACTTCCCACTTAAGGATACTTGTAAGACACTTTGGAAAATCATATGTCAAATTTATATTTGTGAACAATTTGAAGAATCTGGCTTTAATGATTGAATTAGAAACATAGTTAAGTATACAAAGAAATATGTACTTTTACCTATTGCCAATTTTGAAAAACAGTATGAAATAATTAATGTTTACAATAATAAGCATATTTACTGTGCTATTTTGAACGTACTTACAGTAAAATGATGTCCAGTAATAGCATTTCTACAATATATTTATATATTTGTAAACAGTTTATACATATGGAAAACTAATTTTAGTAATAAGAGACATGTTAGAAACTATTATTAATGGGAAAGTAGAAGGTAAGAATTAAAAAGATTTTTGTTTGAATTTTGGCATC
Source organism: Lepus europaeus (assembly GCF_033115175.1). Lineage (NCBI taxonomy): Eukaryota > Metazoa > Chordata > Mammalia > Lagomorpha > Leporidae > Lepus > Lepus europaeus. The sequence goes on along the minus strand of NC_084838.1, from coordinate 65,560,432 downwards.
GATTATAAAAACTTTCACTAATAATTAGAAGTATACTTTTAATATTTTAATGCTTGATTTTGGAATTATCAAACTAAGAAGCCACTCAGCTAATGTTTCTTCCTATAACATTTTCAGGGAGATAATCTATTTCAGATAAATTTGTTTTATAGAATGTATAACTCTGACAAAAGGCTCACTTCTTTTTAAATATACAGCCAGAAAAGAAAACTAAAATGTCCCGCATTAATAAAAGTTCAGAGAGCTTTTGATTTGTCACTACTACTAAGTGGTATTTTTCAGGTAAATGCATGGATGATGTGAAGGCAGATCCCAATTATACTGTTTAAATTCAGAGTAGCTGAAATATTCTCTTCCTCCCTCCCTCCCTCTTTTTCACAGATACCACACACACACACACACACACACTCCATATAAGTCAGGATAACAGAACTATGGACAGAAAAAAAGCATACATTGGCCAAAAGCTTTTCGTTACTTGGGATTAATAACATTCCCCTCAACTTTCATAGCCTTTCTCCCTCATTCATACTATGCCCTTCCCTAAAATGGTATATGGTAGACCACATGGAAATAGAAATAGGGGTCCAGAAGAATTTCTGCACAAGTTTTTTCTGATATCACAATTTCTTAGCATAATTGACTTCTGAACTAAAATATGCATGAATGTATCTCAAGCTTATGCATACAGACTTCTCAATGTCAAAATATATTTATCTCTTTGAATTCAGCAACATAAATGCAAAGAATTTTAGCTTTAAATTTATTTGAAGACAATGAAATATTCATAATGATGGTATCTCTCCTTGTAACCCACCAGAGTTTAAAAAGATACAATATTTCAAATAAATGCATACTCTAGATTTTACATTAAAAATAACACATTTGCATTTTGACAATAGTTATATACTGAATATATGTACAGAAATGCAATATATTTCAAATAATCACACCTGAGTTTGAACAAATTCTCTCTCTCTCTCCATATATATATATATATATATATATAAAGATATAAATAGATATAATTTACAAAGTTCTGTGATAAATTTTTATTTTTCTTAATTTTACCATAATTATTTTTTTCTGATATAGATTATGGTTCTCATAACAATAAGAAGCTTCTTGAATAAGAAGCCACAAAATTAACTGCCATTTTCTGTATCAATCAATCATGGCTGAATGCTGTATGCTGATCTGGATATTATAGTTAGGAATATACTAGGTCAAAATTTACATTTGCTAGAGGTTGTCAGTTCTGTGATTTCCTCTTAAGATGTGATATTTAGTTTGTTTTATAATATGATCTTTACTTATCTATTTTGCTTAGGAAAATACCCGTTTAAATGACATGAGGAAAATTTCAAAGGTCCATTTTTCATGTAAGATGTGTCAGAAAACAGGTTACATATGATACTGCAGGTGGACATAACTATGTTTTTGCTATTAAATAACTGAAATAAGACAGCAGGGAATGCCTGATACAACACAATTACACGACAGTCAATTTTCTTTCCTTCACAAACAGATAAGCAGTGGCAGTTGAGTTCTGACTTCCCATGTTTTCAGTTTTGTCAAAGAGGGAAGATACTATGGGATAGCAAACTCTAGGAAAGTTAATAAAATGAGAGAAACTGTTCTATTTTCATTTCGCTTCTACCAGATTCCCTCAAGTTGAAACATGTGATTTTCTAGAGAAAATAGTGGTGATGACATAAGGTTATGATCTTTCAATTTCCACTTGCTCCATTGAATTCCTGTTTCCAGTTTCTATTTTGTCTTATATTTAGCAGTGGGAAGTCAGGTTAGAGTTTGATTTTTTTTTCTCATTGTAATAATCTTTTCCTATTTTTGTCAATCGTTTCTATGATGAGTACCCAGCCATTACTATTCTTTTCCTTTTATATTCTGTCCAGACTTCACTAAAAAAAAACTTTAAAATCCCAAAGATCGTTGGAACTGTTTTTTTTTTTTAATTTATGTTTAATTTCAATCTTTTCTACAAAAGGCAGAGATTCCAAAAAGGCTACATATCCTTTAAGTTTGTAAGTCTGTATGTATGTATGTGTGTGTCTATACATATACATATACATATATATATATATATATATATACACACATATATTAATTGAAATGAAAACAAGACAACTAGTTGCAAAAAAGGTTTGCCAGAACATTTGCTTTAAAGGAATTCTCTGAAGGCACTCCAATTTGGTGTTCACCTAAAGCAAGAATTTCAAATCTCACCATGATTAGAAAGACGTAAGACAATATACACTTGAACCCAAATGGAATTATTGATTTTCTTACTAGCGACTGCAACCAACTCTATCTTGCCCAGTGAATTTGTAAATGGTTTTTCTATACAATCAATTGCTCAATCCTAGGTATGCTTGTTGTCTCCTTTTTTCTCACATCCTATATTCAATCAATTATTAAGTCTTTTTGTTTTGCCTCTACAATAGATTGTAAATCTATCTCATGATTTCATTCTGGACCTGGTCAACACATCTCTGTCTTAAATTCCTATAACTGCATCCTTCCAAACATCTTCCCATGTCTAGTCTGACTTCGTAATAAGTCATTCTCTACAAGGTATTTATCTTCAATGCTGTATAAAATACTATATACACATTTGGTTAAAAGCATGCATTGTCTTCCTAGGGCATCTATAATAAAATCCAATATTTTATTATAATCTACTAGGTATAGGGGAAGAAAAATAACTTTTCCTCCTGTATTTATGAGTTCTTGGTTGGCTGTACTAAAAGAAAACCCAGATCAACAAGGCAAAAACAAATTTATTTTTCTGCATGAAAATTTATTTTATGTGACATGCAGGCCTTCCATAAGGAAGTGGAGATCTGAGGAAGTAGTTAATCCTGAGCATTTTACTTCTAGGTTTTGTTAAGAGTAGAGAATCATGGAAGAATGTGATAGGACAATTTATGAGTAAGTGTACAAAGCTGAGGCAAAATTAGCAAAGTGTCTTCTTTCAGATTCCTTTTTGTATCATTTCATCCCCAGATATGAGGATTCTCCTTTATTCCAAATACAGGAAGTGTATATTTCCCATGAGGGTATATTATCTGCTTCAGGCAAAGATCAGAATGTCCTTCCTCAACATATGTGGCTGAAATTCTGTCAGCTCCGAAAATTCAATATGCCAAGGAATCATATTTTGGGGGGTAGTATATATTGAATTCTATCAAAGGCTTGCCTCACCCCTAGTATCTCTTTTATACAAATTATAAAATTCTTTCAGTTTCTATGAAATGCAAGATCTCCTTTATCTCAGTTCATAGAAATCTTTTAAAACTAATTCTTCTTCAGTTCTTCATGTAGTGAATTCTACCTACACTTTAAAAAAAATTCTACCTGTGTAATTGATTCATTGATACTTACATAATGACGTTGTCTCTTAAATGTGACATATCACATTAACAAATTGAATAAAAAACAATATGATTATCTCAATACATGTAGATAAAACATTTAATAAAATATAATTTTCTTTCTTGATAAAAACTATAAGCCAATTGGATATAGAAAGAATATACCTCAAAGTAATCAAGCAATATATGCAAACCACAGCCATAATCATTGAATGGGGAAAAGCTGGAAGCATTTCCACTAAGATGTGGAACTAGTCAAGGATGCCCACTCTCACTATTAAGATTCAATGTACTTCTCAACATATTAGAGCCATTAGATGAGGGGACAAAAATCGAAGGGATACATATTGGAAAGCAGGAAGTCAAATTATCACTGTTCACAGATGATATAATTCTAGGGGAGCCAAAAAACTCAACTGTAAGAATATTTGGGGGCTGGTGCCATGGCTCACTAGGCTAATATCCTCCACCTTGCGGCGCCAGCACGCTGGGTTCTGGTCCCAGTTGGGGCGCCAGATTCTGTTCTGGTTGCCCCTCTTCCAGGCCAGCTCTCTGCTGTGACCAGGGAGTGCAGTGGAAGATGGCCCAAGTGCTCGGGCCCTGCACCCCATGGGAGACCAGGAGAAGCACCTGGCTCCTGCCATCAGATCAGCGCAGTGCACCGGCCGCAGTGCACTGGCCGCAGCAGCCATTAGAGGGTGAACCAACGGCAAAAGGAAGACCTTTCTCTCTGTCTCTCTCTCTCTGTGTACACTCTGCCTGTCCAAAAAAAAAAAAAAAAGAGTATTTGGAACAGGTAAGAGTTTGACAAAGTTTTATGTTATAAAATAAACTCACAAAAATCAATGTATTTGTATATACAAAAATGCAATGGATGAAAAAGAATTCATAAGATCTACCCCATCACAGTAGGTACAAAATACTTAAATGTCTAGGGATATATTTAACCAAGGGGTTGAAAGATCTCTACAGTGGAAAATTACAAAACATTAAGAAACAGAAGACAAAAAAAAGGAAAAATCTTCCATGTTTGGGGATTAGAAAAATTGTCATCCTCATAACACCCATACCATCAAAAACAATTTACAGGTTCAATTACAGATCCTGATTGGGATCAAGATACCAAGGACATGCTTCTCAGATCTAGAAAAAAAAAATCCTAAAATTCATATGGAAACACAAGAAACCCTGGATAGCTAAAGCAATCTTAAACATTGAAAACAAAGCAAGAGGCTTCATAATACAAGATTTGCACACATACCAAAAGGCATTCAAGACAGCCTAGTACTGATACTAAAATAGAAATGTGGACCAGTGAATCAGAAAGCCCAGAAGTTAATCTATGCACTACAGCTCACTAATCTTTGGCAAATGAGCTATAAACACTCATTGGCGAAAGGTCACTTAAATTATACTAGGAAAATTGAATCCCTGCACACAGAGGTACAAAATTATACCTTAAATCCTATAAAAAATCAACTCCCATAGGATTAAAGAACTAAATCTAATACCAGAAACCATCAAATTACTAGAAGAAAAACGGATCAAATTACTAGAGGAAAAAAACACTGCAAGACATTTGTTTGGGCAAAGACATCTTGGATAAGATATCAGAAACAGAGCAAATAAAAGCAAAAATAAACAAATGGGATTGTATAAGCTAAGAAGCTACTGCACAGTAAAGGAAACACTCAACAAAGTTAAGAGGCAACTGACAGAATGTTAGAAAATATTTGCAAACCACATATCTCACAAAAGAATAATATCCTAAGTACATCAGCAACTTAAAAAATATTAAAAAAATCCTGTGAAAAATGGGCAAAAGAACTCAATAGACAGTTCTCAAAAGAAGAAGTACAAATGGCTGACAAATATATGAAAAAAATGCTCAACATCACTAGCCATCAAGGAAATAAATGCAAATCAAAATCAGAATGAGATATCATCTCACTTCTGTCAAAATCGCTAAAACCTTAAATACAGAGAGTAATAAATGCTGGAGAAAAGTGGACAAAGGGAAACACTTAAACACTATTGCTAGAAATGTAAATTAGTGCAGCCACTGTGGAAAATTGGAGATTTCTTTTTAAAAAAACTAGAAATAGATTTGTCATATGATCCAACTATCCCTCTACTGGGTATATACCATAAGATGTGAACATAATGTAACAAAGAGATACCTTCACCACCATGTTTATAGCAACACTTTTCACAATAGGCATAATTTGGAACCAACCAAGGTGTCCGTCATCAGATCAGTGGATAAAGATTTGGAATATTATTCAGCTATAATAAAGAATGAAATTCTATCATTTGCAGCAAAATGGATGCAAGTGAAGGACATAATGTTTACTGAAAGAAGCTGGACCCAGAAAGACAAAAAAACACATGATCTCCTTTATATGTGGGAACTAAACTTTTAAAAAAACAAAAAAGAAATAAGTGCTTGTATGGATCAGCACTGCTGCAAATACAGTTTTGCAAAACACTGTTTTATACCTTTGTCAAACCAATGATTAAGAATGTTAAACTACTATAGTTTTAATGTTCTATAATTACTTCAAAATGTAGTATATATGGTTGAAATGGTCATTTTCCATTAAATTATTTCCTATATCTGTTGCCTATATTCCCACTAAACTGGGGCCTTTTTGCTTTTCATTTGATAAACTTATTATTCTGTGAACTATTAAGCCTTTTTACTATAATTTTAAAATATGTTATCTCAAAAACTATACAATAAGTTACAGAGAGAAAGGGAGAAGGAAACTGTGGAGTAGGAGAGGGAAGGAAGAAGAGAATATTATTATGTTTTTAGAACTGTATCTACAAACCACACTGGATGTATTAGAAACTAATAATAATTCAAATAAAGTAACAATAAAACATACATTCAGAAGATAAAATAATTACTATGCATATATAAATAATTTATCAAAATTTCTTTCAATATCAGCAAAACATCCTGGTAAGAGCCAAGGAATTTCCTCTTGGTTCTGTATGACACTCATTTTTAATAATCCCTTATTGAGAGTATCTATGAAATATTAACCAAAAAAGTATACCTTAGAAGTCCTAGAGATAGTTGTTGCCTATAATCATTTAAAATATCTTCAAGATACATTTCAACAGCTATGTATGCGAAAATGAACAGCATTATAGTCAAGTATCTTTATGTTGGAAAGGATATAATTTCTATCAACTAAAAATGTATGACTTTCAAAGCTCACACTACCTGCATTTTATATATAGAATGTAAGCTGAACCTTTTTCATGTTTACTATTAAGGAACAGATGAATTCTGAATGATTTCAGAATAAACAATTTCATCAGTTTCACAACACAGACAAGCTTATGTGTATATATATTCTTATTAGTAGTACAAACAAAATCCATGTTTAACAATTGCTATTACATGAATTTAAATATAGAAATTAATAAACAAATAATCTGTATTGCCTTAGAAAAAATTTGTTGTTTCTTATCCTGTTATTTCTATGGTTACATACTTTACTTTATATTTACCAAGGATGAAGCATCAAGCTTTCACAGAAATACACAATTTTGATAAATCTTGACAGGTGATAAAATGTTTTACTTTAAATAACTCGTTGTTTCTAGTATTCAGCATCAAATATACTTTACTATGTAAAATTTAATATATAAAATTGTCATTCATGTCCAAAGAACTTTTTCCCAGTAGTACCATTTGTTTCCTTTGTGAACCATGCATTCAAATTCATTTAAAAACCTTTCAAACACTATTCAAATAGTTACATTACTATAACATATCCCAAAACATAAACCTTTTGATAAGGAATATCAGTTTTCCCATTTTTGTTAAAAAAGAAACTAAATTATCCCAATTTCCTTTACTTTAATAACTGGACATTTATTTTCAAACAAGGATAACAAGAAGAAAATTACTCTAAAAAAAGGAATATTAATTTAGATCTTACCATGAACTCACAGTTTGGGAATTCAAAGAAGTTCACCACCCTGAGACCTGAAAAAGTATAGTCAAAAACAATCTCCATTAGTACTGGTATTCAATTTTAATTCAAGCACCAAGAAATGCTGCATAGTGATTCAATATTATGAGGTGTTTTATTGTATGGGTAGTTAATGTATATATAACTTAAGTATTTTGACTGCAATATTTAGTTTAAATAGCATTTTAAGTTTATCAGGTCACACCAAACTACTGTAAATTTAATTACTTTAATGTGGTCTGCTTAATACAGGGATAATAAGCAGACTGTGGGAATACTTCAACACATTTGTGGATAACAGGATTAAAAGCTAAGTTTATTTTGGTGCAAATAAAATTTGAAATCCATGTAAAAAAAGGATATTCAAAAGGTTCATGGAAAGTTATGAAAAAATTGTACATTAAAAATGCACACACCAAAATATACTTAATTCCATTTTTCCATGAACTTTTTGAAGTATGCTATTATTGCCTTCTTTGTTTCTTATAGGGTTCTGGATAATGGATACATTTGCAAATACAATATATTATGTATATAAGACTTTAGAGAATATTCCTAGTTATATTCATTTAACAGGGACAAATATATACAGATAGACATATGCTCGTATGCACACACAAATGTGAGCATACTATAATTCCATTTCTATTTTGTTTTATCTGTCTAATAATTAATTTGAACCTTTCTATGAATACAAATATTCTATATAAAAATTGTAAAGGTTATGTAGTATTCCATGGTTAATATGCTCAAAGTCCAAAATTCTTTAAGACATTTGGTTTAATAACTATGTATGACAATGGTTTAGATTCACTGGTAATCTGCTAATCAGCAAATATTATTAAGCCACTAAAAGTTCTAGGTAGATAAACCTCCATAGGAACAAAATAGGCAAATTGAAGATACAATCTTTGCCCACCATTTAGAAATTAGAAGTCTTGTGAACCCTTTAAAAAACTCATGAACAGTAGGTTAGAATGTACTCTATTGTGTATTTTTTATTTTACTGAAATACTAGTTAATGAATGAAAACTTCAAATTGACTGAATCTATTATATTGATGCTTTAATAATCTGGTTTTAGAACATATATTTTGCTTAGTTTTCTGTGTATTAAATTGTTTCAACTAGTTTCCACCATAATTAAACATTATGTTACATCAATTACCTGACAAAAGAATGCTATTTAACTCTCCAGAAGTATAGTGATATATCAGAATTAATCTGACACCAACATGATCCATTAAAGAGTTGACAAAATGTTTCCAATATCATTTCCATGAAATGTTAGAAGAAAACAAAGTATCAGTATCACAGAGTTGCAAAGGTACACGTTAAAATGTGTTATTATCATGCAAATTAAAGTCTATATGTGGAATGAAATTTTCAACAAAACTCGTACTTTCTTGGCCAAAGCCAATGAGTTAATTAGAGGTGTGGACTTGACTATGCCCTGGGTGTCTTATTCTCATTTCACTGTGCTTCACTCTGTTACTAGGCTTTGTTCCAAATATTTACATTTCCATGTTGGTAGGCACTGTTTACTACCCTCATATAGATTTTCCTCTACTGCACATTCCTTTAATGTATCCACTGTGCATTGCTAAAGCCTGTGAACCTCCCAAGGCTTGTTCTTCTAATACCACATTCAGCTTTTACTCCTGCAGGAGTAAGGAATGACTTGAGCATTTCAGGAGCTTTATCTCCTACTTGGGTTTGTTAAAAGAGAAGCCTCTCTCAAAAAACAATAGAGTAAGATATGAAGGGCATATATCCTCAAAATCCAATCAAGTCTTAGAGTAACAGTCCTTCCTACTTTCTCTTTGCAGAAAAGGCACACAAGTTAAATTCTGAAAAAAATATTTAAAGGTGGAATGTTAGCTCAAACTGTGTCTGAAGCTAACTAGCACCATTATAAAGTGAATTTCTTGGATATATAAATTTTAAAAGTTATTGATATTTTATTATCAAGATTTTGACATTGTAATACAGAAAAATTCTTTTAGCACTATCATATGCTAGGTTATACCTACAGGCAGTGTTATTTCATATTTGTAATCTAAAATTGATACATTTAGCAAATGGAATATAGATATAAAAGGCACATATGGAGATTCATAATCTTGTTACATCTAGAATGCTTATTTATATTTGAAAGTGAATATTTAGATATTAACAATAAAGCCAAAGGATGTATTAGTTGTATTACTGACACCATTACTCTGATTAGATATGTTTGGCATGTAGATTGTATGTCACTGCTCAAGTTCAAGAATCCAAAAATCATATTGAAGTCATTTGGCTACTCAATCTTCCAAGGCCAAGTCCAAACCAGGGAAATTAATTTAGGCATTTAAAAAGGCCAAATGCAGCCATAAAATTCACTCTAATTTACCTTTTCAATGATTTGTGAGTTTTGACTCAGGCAAAGCTATTGACTATGGGTATATTTAAACAAGAAATAACCTATTTTAACATGGCATGAATAACTATTTTTAGAGGTAAGATTTATGATAAAAGATAAGTAATTGAAATGGCAATGTCGTTGGATCTAGTTTAGAGTTTTATCCATGATGCATTCCATATTCTGTTCTCATACTGGAATAAATAATTTTGATCAAATATAATTCTTCCATTTGTACAAGTTGTCTTGGGAAGAATAACTATTCAGAAAGCACTTAAACTAAGCCCAGTAAGTAAACCACCAAAGAAATTATTTACAATTTTATAGTTCTAATATCCTAAACTCGTGCTAGAGAAGGGATGTTTCAGATTTCTATGATTGCAAAATTACTGCAGGTTTAATTGAATTAGTATTTCTATGGATAAATTAATGCCACCACCGAATGGATTTACTGGCTATAAAACTCAGCATTTGGAAAAATTCAATATTTGCACCTGAGATTGTGGTTTCTATGTTATTAAATAGAGTGCTTTATATGCCCTTGGTTCAATTTTTCAAGAAGGTTAAATTGGTGGGAAGGGAGGTGAGAAAGCTGACTTTTAAATATTTTGGAAGTCAAACAATTATGAAATAATTTTTTGCTACGCCCACAGCTGTGATACCCGCGTAGCAAGATGTTGCTGCGTTGGGGGGTCTAAGGCTGCAGGGTTGAGGTTAGAGCTGTGTGGAGTGGGGCCTCAGGCGGTTCCTGTGCAGTCGGCGGTTGTAATGACCCCCGACTCACATTATGGAAGCCAAGACTGTCCTTGCTGACTTTGGGGACACTGTGTCCCTGCTCTGCTGATGATCTCATTATGCATTATCTACCTGCTGTGTTTACACTTTACTGCTTGCTCTCACAATTATCAGAAACAAGAAAATCAAAAAAAAAGAAGTTAACGTTTCCCATAAGATTATGGAGAAATTCAAACAATCTTTACCTCTCCGTTTACTAAAACTATTTACGAGGAAGCCAGGAATGCAAGTCAAAACATATCATTAGGTTCCCATTATAGTGACAGAGAAATGTTAAGATTGCTCAAAAGTTATCTCCAAGTATCTAAAAGGCAAGCAAAACCTTGGGCAGTAATTCCCCTAAACAATTCATAAAACAAAATTACCCATTAACCCAAAGGTCAATTCTCATTCTCAAAAAATTGTCTAAAAACAATGCCCCCACTATGTCCTCATAAAACCACTCATATGACATCATTGTTTTAACTCATTTTGTCAACCTTTGTGATAAAAGTTTTACATTTGCCTGTAGCATTGTCCTTTACTATATAAACCCAAGCCTTACTATAATAAATCGCAGCAGCATACTCATAACGTGTGTGTCTGTCTGTCATTTCCCCGCCGATTCCTGATTCTCCTAAGAGCCTTCGCCCCTCGTTCTCCCTCAGTCTGTGTCTCCGTGAGAGCCGGTCCGCGGCAATTTTTAATAATTTAAAATAATTATAAATATATTTAATGTAAATAATTTTAAAGGCAGTTTACTAGGTTTATGAAAACAATGTTTAATCAATAATTTAAAAATACTGATATGATTTCTATATTTTATTTCATGTATTCTCTGTTGATAACTCATAAAAGTCTCATGTATTAGACAATTTTTCACATTTTCAGTTAAAAGACTAGAAGTTAACAGTGACCTGAAGAAATTCCACTAAAAAAGCCTTATCATTAGTATATTATGGAATCAATATCCAATCCAATATTATATTCAAAATCCCAATTGTCATATACCAGATAATGATAATATTAATAGACAACATTTATTAATAAATATGTCAGGCATTGGTCTATTTTTATGTATTAATTCATTTAATGCCTACAGATATATTCCTACTTTGTAATAGACAAACAAAACATGGCCAGCGCCGCGGCTCAATAGGCTAATCCTCTGCCTTGCGGCGCTGGCACACTGGGTTCTAGTCCCAGTTGGGGCCGGATTCTGTCCCGGTTGCCCCTTTTCCAGGCCAGCTCTCTGCCATGGCCCAGGAGTGCAGTGGAGGATGGCCCAAGTCCTTGGGTCCTGCACCCGCATGGGAGACCAGGAGAAGCACCTGGCTCCTGCCTTCGGATCAGCGCGGTACGCTGGCCGCAGTGCGCCGGCCGCAGCGGCCATTGGAGGGTGAACCAACAGCAAAGGAAGACCTTCCTCTCTGTCTCTCTCTCTCTCACTGTCCACTCTGGCTGTCAAAAAAAAACAAAAAAAAAAAAAACTGATCCATCAGGATGTTGTCCTGTATAACACAAGTTTTTAATGCCAGGATATGGCTTCAGAGACCATGCTTTTAGGTATTATACTACTTTCAAGCTAAAAGCCACGTAATTACACATTTCTTAAGATTCTAATATCACCATAGTTGGTTGCTTTTAAGTCATAAAGAAAAGTTAACCTTGTTTGAACACATACAGTGTGCTAGAAACTGTGTCAATGCTGTAAACTCAGCTCATTAATCCCCACAGCATCCTATTGCATTGATAAAAAATTGACTAGAGTCATTAACAAATGCCTTCAGGGGCACAGGAATATTAAATGATATAGCTGAATCAGTCACAAACAAATCCTATTTCATATTAGACACAGCATAGATTCAAATGTTTTTAATTGGGAATGAATATAAAAATAAATTAGACTTCTGCTTTAGTCATTTTAAAAAGAAACAAAATTTCAACTTCATAAAGCAGATATGACTATTTTCTCATTTTTTAAAGATTTTTTTGACAGATGGAGTTACAGGGAGAGGTAAACCCAAGAGAGAGAGAGAGAGAGAGAGAGAGAGAGAGAGAGAGAGAGAGAGAGACAGATTGCTCTTCCATATGCCGGCTCACTCCCCAAATGGCCACAATAACTGGAGCTGAACCAAACAGAAGTCAGGAGCTGGACCTTCTTTTAGGTCTCCCATGTGAGTGCAGGGACCCAAGGACTTGGGCCATCCTCTATTGCTTTCCCAGGTGCATTAGCAGGGAGTTGGATCAGAAGTGGAGCAGCCGGATCTCAAACAGGCACCCATATGGGATGCCAGCCCTGCAGGCCAAGGCTTTAACCCACTGCGCCATAGCACAAGCCTCGATATTCTCTCAATTTTTAAATCTATCAAATCAGTAAATACATTAAAAAAAGAAAAAAATTCTAGTCAACTCCAACATATCCTGAAGAATTTTAGACAGGACAGTCTGAAGAGCCGACTCATTAAATGCTAAATTGAAACTTTGTACTATTAATCAAACATGTCAATTTCTTAACTTTTCTGTCAATAATTTTTTGAATACATATTCATAAAATATGCAAATTTATGTAATATACCAACTACTTGAGCATAGGTTATCAGAAGCACTTTCAAAAACCAGATAGTCTTCTATTCGTTTAGTAAATGCAAATAATGCTATTTTTGAAAAAGCAGCAACTTTGAACTCTTCCTTTTTTCAAGACTGTTAAGCTTATCACCTCAGAAACACACCTCTTATAATTACTGGCAGCACATTTGGGAAAATGTGTGGAGTCTTTCGGTAAAATCTTGCATGTTGCAATCTCTCAATAAATAACTAACAAACCTCAAAATTCTGCAAGAAAGAAAACAATCACTGGATAAACACTTAGGAAGTAAACTTCCCTCCATTTAGGTGCTAGATTTCACATTATATAAGTGATACCCAAACCTGTTCAATGTCTAACTCAATACCTAGATCACAAAACACAACTTAAACCCTGGAAAACTGGTGGTGACAGGAAGTGATGGGTTTTTTAGGACTATTAACCCATTCTATTATCAATCTATGTGAATCTGTGGTAAAATGATAAAGTAGTAAATAATATTAGTCTAGTAAGTAATAATCCATTTATTCAAATTTTTGAACTATTTACTAGCTAGTACTATATAAATTTATGAGGATGGAAAGATTAATTAGACAAACGTGCTATGTTCTCATAGATTCTATTTCTTGGTTACTTATATATAATGATTGTATATGTTGATGCTATCAAAAGCTACCAGATGTTTTATCATTGCAGTCTATAATTCTCTTTTAGATGTTTCTAACTATAGCTTTGAAATTTTCAAGTAGCACAAGTGGCTTTAACACTGCAGTAGTAACTGCTGGTTTTGCCCCCCGATAGCTATCATACCTTGCTTCATAGTAAGAGAACTATTGACTTTAGTTAGGTTCATGACCACTTGGAATGACATGAGATTACAGTCTGGAAAAGCTTCCCTGTGGAAGTGGAGAGAGCAATGTCCAGAAAGCTCCCCCCACTATAGAAAGTATATGCATCATTGCCCATTTTTGCCTTTAATTTCTGGCTTCATGCAAAACATATGTTTAGCTCCAGCGGCCAATTTGCATCATAAGAGGCCATTTTACTTATCTTGTTCCCTCAAATTCTGAAGCAAATCAAGAAGATTGGAAGAACTTCTAGGTTCCTACCATCATGGGGAATCATTTCAGACTTGGATTATTACTTTAATATGAGACAAACAATTCTACAGAAACAAAGTAGATTAATGGTTTTCAGAGAATGAGGGTGAAAGTAGTACAGGATGGCTGTTAATGAGGAATATTTCCTTTAGGAAAAGAAAATGTTCTAAAATTAGGTGGTGGTGCTGGTTCCATGAACATAAAAATATACAGAATTGCATATAAGATTACACAAAAAGATAAACATATGGTATGTAATGGTGTTGAGAGATGGTAGGGCCTTAAAGAGGAATTTTGAGTCACAGAGGTACTACCTTTGGTGAAATTAATGCCCATCTCCTGAAATTTCATTAGTTCCCAATGGACTACATTAGGCTGAGAGCACTGTTTGTAGAAAGCAAGGGTGTCCCACACACACTGAGTCTGTCTTGCACATGACCACATCCTCTTATGTTCTCTATCACATGGGAATGGTGCCAGGAGATTGGCATCATGTTGTCGGGACATTCCAGCCACCAGAATTGGGCCAAATAAACCTTTTTTTTTTTGTATATATTAAGTGTCAGATATTCTGTTTTAGCAATAGAAAAAAAAGAAACAATTTCAAAAGTTTTTTTTTTTTATAGATAGAAACTACATGAAAGAGGTGAAGAAACATGTTGTATACATAAAATGTATACACCCTTATGTTGAACATTTTGTCTCCTAACATCACTATTCTGGAAAATACTGTTCCACAGTATTCCAAACACTAAAATTTCATGCAAAATTAAATTTTATTGATATTATTGACAATGATATTTTCAAACTCTAAATAGGTACATTACTAACACATTCTCCAGACTTTTTAATAAGTGACATTGTCTTAATTTTGCTAGGCTGACATTCAGTAACACTAATTGGTAAAGCTTTAAAAAATGGCAATGCTCACCATAAAATATATATTATAAACACATATTTTAAAATAAACTAAAATTATGAACTTTAACTTGAGACTACACAGTGATCCTTTATAGTGTGTGTGTGTATATACATATATATATATATATATATGTCATATTTGGAAAATCTTAACAATGTGTGAAAGTTCATAGTATTGGTTTATCTATGTAAATGAATTGCTAGCTATAATAATGTTCAATTTCATCTCATTTCAACTGTTGAGCCAATTAAGACAAGCGTGGAGATCCTTCCCTAATCTGAAAGTGTACTTCAGTATTTGGATATCACTGGTCCTTTGATAGCTTACTTTCCATGGTTGGATAGTTTCAAAAAGCACCAGAGAGTATCTTGTGCTCTCTCATGCCTTTGTCCTTACCACACTGTCTTGCCAAATGACAGCTTTGAGGCAAAAGTAAGATATTCAGCAGTACCTCTCAAAACTTAAAGGCACAAACAAATCACTTAATTTTTCATTTGAAATATGGACTGTCACTAATAATTTGAATTTGTCAGAAAAATGGAACTGAAACATTGATTACAATCTTCTGTGTAAAAATATTATCAAGGTACTTAAAGCTTTATAAACCATTTTTTAACCTCCAAAATGAGGCAATTCTATGTATGTGAACTGTCCCAAGACTTATGTGTCTTCCATGAGTCTCTCCTCTGCTCTACTCCATTCATTTAAATTAGAAGATACATGATGAAATCCTCTCAAACTTCTAATACTTGGAGAAGGAAACTTTTACAATTAGACTTTTGATTCTATTAGTTGCTTACTTTTTTTCTGTCATACAATTAACCCGCTATACTGGTAATATTTCATCACTGTTATCATTTGTGCATAAATATCAGCCCATTATATTCTCAATATCCTCTAAAATGAGTCATTTCCAATCCCTCCAATCTGTGCCTTCATCTTTATCTGATAACTTGATCATACAATTTTAAATAGATGAAAGTTATCCCTGTGAATAACTTATTGTACTATTTTCCACTTTAAAAAGCATATATGTATTGTCATCCACTTAACACTACTGTTTTCCTAAGAAACGATCACCTTACTCCTGGCATTTTTATTTTTGTTGTCTCTTTACAGTCCCAAATTACAGTACATCCTTTGATGCTTTTCCTAAAGAAACCAATTTCTCATTCACCTCTTGATCCTATCCTTCCACCCTATAATTTCAAGCCTGGAGGATCCAGGAGAATTTTGCCCTTGACTTTCCTCATTCTCCAAGCTATCCTTCTTTCTCTTCTTTCATGGGTACACTATATTTTCTTCCTATAACTTGTAATATTATTGTCACCCCTAAAAACTCTAATGATACTCTTTATTGAATCTTTTTTCAATGATTCCAAGACATTAAATTCAATGGATTTTTAAAGATTTATAGATTTATTTATTTATTTGAAAGTCAGAGTTACACAGAGAGAGGAGAGGCAGAGAGAGGAGAGGCAGAGAGTGGGCGAGTGAGCGACCGTGCTCTTCCATCCACTGGTTCAATCCCCAATTGGCTGCAATGGCCAGAGCTGTAGCGATCCAAAGCCAGGAGCCAGGAGCTTTTTCTGGGTCTTCCCACCCGGGTGCAGGGGCCCAAGGACTTGGGTCATCTTCCACTGCTTTCCCAGGCCATAGCAGAGAGCTGGATAGGAAGTGGAGCAGCCAAGACTCAAACCAGCGCCAATATGGGGTGCCTGCACTGCAGGCAGAAGCTTTACCAGTTATGTCATAGCTTTACCAGTTATGCCATAGCATTGGTCCCTCCATGGACTTTTTAAAATGATCACCACTGTGAATATTTGTGGCATGCGGTACTTTTTAACCACTTATTTAGTAAAATAATGTTCTTTCAGGGATTCTATCACTGCCTTCTTGGTTCTTACTAATATTTTTTAAATTTGTTATAGCTTTCTTGTTCTGAGGATTATATCTTATTGCCTTTGATTGCTTTTCTCTGTTTTCCAATACCTTTAAATGTGGATGGTTTCACAGCATGAATTTTCTCAGTAGCAGCCACAAGCCATTGGACAGAGCTGTGTAAGGGATTTTACAATGAATACATGACTCAACGCATGAATATATTTTATAATCCTCTCCTCTTTCTACATATCCCTACCTGAACATACACTCATGCCTTTGGCTTATTTTTCTTATGGGTAAGACTTATGGGGAATACCATCTTCCGTGGAATATCATCTTTACAAGGAGTGTTTCCAAATCTGTATTTCTGATTGTACTGCCTCGTTCAAACTCTATTTTCTGCTAAATATTTCCAAGTTTGAGATTTCTATCTACATATTATCCAATTACCTTGAACTAAGAAAAATAAAATCATATATCCTTCCTTTCAAAACTTCCTCGGTTCCCTAGATTCTTAACTTTCAGTTAATGATGCTCCTAACTTGTCATTCACTCAAACCTGAAATATTAGTTAATATGGTCACCTCCTCTTCTGTTAATCCTTTAATCCAATTCCGCACTCAACAATTCTACCTCTGTTATCTTTGTGAGAATAAATGAAGAAGACCCAAATATTAACAGCAGTTGCTATTTATATTTAGATGGCTATAAGCAAGGGAGTCAGCTACCATCACTTGTATTCTGCAGAGACCCATATGCAGGCAAAGGAGTGTGAAAGTGTTAAAGTGATTGAAAGTGAAGGCTTAACCTAAGTTCTGATTGGAGGTTGTTAGCCTGGAGAAGGAGGCAGGCTAAGTAGAAGCGAACAACTCATGTGTTTGGCTTTCTCTGGTTGATCCTGAATTAGAAGCATGATATTAAAACTAGGGGAGTGGACAGGGGTGTGGATATTCTGATCCAGTTGCTGAAGAAGCTGTGGCTTGGGTTCCCAGGCTGGCAAGTTTGTTGTAGGTCATAGTTTTATGGTCATCTATGGTCTGGCTTTATCCATTTACATTTAATTTCATATATCTCATACTTCTTTTTCCCCTGCAATCACAGAATCATCTCTCAATCCAACCATTATTAAAATGTACACTATTTGGGTCTTGAGAGCATATTGTCTAATGTCCCTACCACTAAAGGAGAATATGATACCGAAAGTTTATAGTTTTAGTTAATATTTGTCAGTACACAAAAAAATACATGATCATAATGCAAATTATTTGATCAAAAGTTTACAGTCAACTTGTAGTATGAGTGTAGTTTCATGTACCAAAGAAATTTTATTTCCTTAGTAATGAAAATATTTTATGGAGTACTCCTATTTCATGTAGTTGCTAATTGCTCAATATGAAACTTATATAAACTAGATTAGTCAGTGTAAAAGTTCATTGGTTCCTATAATTCTAGGATGTAAAATATCTTTCTTGAAATACTCAAATACTATTTTTAGGGGCAGATGTGGTACAGCAAATTAAACCACTGCTTGAGATGCCTTACTGGAGTAACTGGGATGGAATCTTGCCTTTGCTTCCAATCCCTCCTTCCTGCTAATATGCCTGGGAAGCTTCAGATGATTGTCCAAATACTGAGGCACCTGGCATCCATGTAGGAGACACATACTGAGCTCTTGTTTCTTGGGTTTGGCCTGGCCTAGACCCAGCTGTTGCAAGCACTTAGTGATTTAATTGGTGGATGGAAAATGATCTGTATCTGTAAATAAAAGTAAATAAAAGCCATTTTTTAAAGATTTTATTTATTTATTTGAGAAGTAGAGTTACAGACAGTGAAAGAAAGGTCTTCCTTCTGTTGGTTCACTCCCCAAATGGCCACAATGGCCAAAGCTGAGCCGACCTGAAGACAGGAGCTTCTTCCTGGTCTCCCATGCAGGTGCAGGGGCCCAAGCACTTGTGCCATCTTTTACCGCTTTCCCAGGCCATAGCAGAGAGCTGGATCAGAAGTAGAGCAGCCAGGACTCGAACCGGCATCCATATGGGATGCTGGCGCCGCAGGTGGGGGATTAACCTACTACACCATGGCGCCGGCCCCATTAATAGCTAATTTTTAAAAAGGTCTTTGAAATAGGAAATTGCATGAATATTTGCATGAATCTCTTCTATTCAACCTAGAAAAGTTCAGACTTTAATGAGTGAAAATAATTTAGCCAAATGCTGTGTAAGTTTTCAATGCTGCATGCATATCTTGGCTACTCTGGAATATGCCTATTAATGAGAAGGAAAAACAAAGAGATGTCTCTAATCTTATTTCTGTTATTTTATTAACATATAAGATTTAATCTATTTTGCCAGTGTTTTAAGAAATATTTGGGTATAACCTTATTCTTCTTTCTCAGTTAACAAGTATTTATTGAACATACAACTTGTTGTTAATGTCATATCAGATACCAGAAAACGGAAAACA
This sequence comes from Lepus europaeus, assembly GCF_033115175.1. NCBI lineage: Eukaryota > Metazoa > Chordata > Mammalia > Lagomorpha > Leporidae > Lepus > Lepus europaeus. Next base: position 65,540,912 of record NC_084838.1, on the reverse strand, counting down.
TTATCTTCTGCTGTGATGTTAGCTAGGAAGTGAGTCTATCATAGTTGTGTTGGATGGACTATAGTATAGAACAGTGTAATAATCGTAGCACACACATATGGTAATTACACATAGTCTAGCTTTTATATATCCTAGCACATTTAATCTTTCTAACTTCAACAAGTAAGCATTTATTATTAAATCTACTTTATAGATAAATTAGCAACACAGCAATGAAATAACCTCCCCAAGGGCATAAAACTAGCTACAGTAGGAGCCTGCTAATGCTAGAGTCGTATATGCTATTATGATCTTTATGATTTAATTTAGTTGAAACAAAACCACATGGGTGACTGACTCCAGTGGCTACCCAAACATACTAGTTTGTGTCCTTCCAACTAAAAATGAGTTACTACAGGGCTTCCCAAACTATAGAATACCTCAGAATGCATGAATTTTTTGCTAATACTCATACTCACTAGGTGGGTAGTGGTGTCTCTACATTTGCATTTCTAATCAGTTTATAGGCAACATTGATACTGCTGGCCAGAGAGTCCCATGTAGGGAACTTCTGAGTTGTTGCTCACAACAGGAACTATGCCCACCCAATCCTGGTCCCTGAACGTTCATAAACTCACAGATTGCTTTAAGAACAAGTAAAAATCTACAGAATAAAAGAACAAATACAGGCTTGATAGGAACATAGGTATGTATCAATGTTTTTTCTATTTTAATAATAAAGTCTATTTAACAAGATACACTTCCAGACCCAGTTTGTTTTTGTTGTTGTTGTTGTTTTAAAGATCAGGGCACCAAAGAATATTCACAGTCCAGGTAAAACTATATAAAAATCTTAAAGCAGAACAGGTGTTTGGCATAGCAGTTAAGACAACACTTCACATGCCCATATTCCACATCAAGAGCCTTAACTGAATCTCAGCTCCTTTTCCACTCCCTGCTTTCTGCAAATGTGCACCCTGGGAGGCGGCAGTGATAGGTGAAGTATTTGGGTCTCTAACCTTAACATGGGATACTAAAACTGAGTTTCTGGCTCCTGGCTTTCACTAGGCCCATTCTAGCTGTTGCAGCATCTGGGGACTGGACCAATAGAAGAAATCAATCTTTCTCCCTTTCTCCTTTTCAAATAAAATTTTAAAAAGTGCTTAACTAAAGGGCTGAATCTAGAATTTAGAAATAAATATGAGAACCTTGGTGTTTAGCTTTGTTAATTTACCTACTTCATAGTTTTGCAGAAATGAAACAACCTGTCAAGGTTAGCCAATGCATAAAACTATACCCACAAAGGGCATCACTACTGGGCAGCAAAAGACTGAAAATTTTCTCTCCAGCAAGAAATATTCAATCATGGACAATATAAAAATATGTATTAAACATGATTTATAGACCGGCGCCGTGGCTCACTAGGCTAATCCTCTGCCTGCGGCACTGGCACCTCGGGTTCTAGTCCCGATTGGTGCTCCAGATTCTGTCCCTGTTGCTCCTCTTCCAGTCCAGCTCTCTGCTGTGGCCCAGGAAGGCAGTGGAGGATGGCCCAAGTGTTTGGGCCCTGCACCCGCATGGGAGACCAGGAGGAAGCACCTGGCTCCTGGCTTCGGATTGGCGCGCATTGTAGCGGCCATTTGGGGAGTGAACCAATGGCAAAGGAAGACCTTTCTTTCTCTCTCTCTCACTGTCTAACTCTACCTGTCAAAAAAAATGATTTATAAAGATCAACTTTTTCTGAAACTTGAAACAAGAACTTGATATTATGAGTCTTTTTATTTATTTATTCATATAATGGAAAAGATTTCATATACCTCATATATACAGATTTAAGAATGTAATAATTTTCATCCTCATATTTCGCTCACACCGCTCTCCCCCTATTTTTATTTCTGCTGTGGCATATTTTCAATTTACTTCATAATCATATGCTTAATCCTCCACTAAATAAAGAACTTAACAAGAAGTAAGTAGAAAGACCAACGTTCCTCAAGAGTATACATAAGGGTTATAAACAATAATCAGATCCCAAGATATCAATTTTACTCATATGTTACTTTTTGTACTATATGTATATAGTTAGTACTCAACAACAAAACAAGCAACCCAGTTAAGAAATGGGTGAGGGCCATAAATAGGCATGTTTCAAATGATGAAATACAAATGGACAATATACACATGAAAAAATGCTCAGGATCACTATTCATCAGAGAAATGCAAATCAAAAAAAACCACACGGAGGCTTCATCTCATCTCAGAATGATTATCATCCAAAAATCAAAAGAATAATAAATGCTGTAAGGATGTAGGGAAAAGGTATGCTAATACACCGAGGTAGGAATGTAAACTAATACAACCATTATGGAATACAATATGGGAATTCCTTAGAAATCTGAAAGTAGATCTATGACCCAGCCATCCATCTTCTGGGAATTTACCCAAACAAAATGAAATCAGCATATGATAGGGTTTAATGTACCTCCATGTATATAGTAGCTTGATTCACAATAGCTAAGAGTTGGGATCAACCGAGATGTCCATCAAATGATGACTGGATAAGGATAATCAGGCATATACATATGTTGGAATACTACTCCATCATTTAAAAAAAAAATGAAATCCTGTCTTTCACAAAAAGTGCATGCAATTGGAGACCGCTATTCTTCATGAAATAAGGTAGTCCCCCAAAGACAAATACCATCTTTCCCCTGATTTGCTACGTTATAGGTCTTTTAGTCCTATTAATCTTATGTGGTTCTAACACAGTTAAACAAGGCATTTATTCTTCAGAAACCTTGATCAAACAGATTTACATATAATGTGGGTATTCTGATCCTGCAATTTCTTTCCCCACAAATCTTAGCGTCTTCTGAAATATTCAGAAAGCTACTACATCTTTTCTAACTTGAGTTAAGGATATTTATAAACTAATTCTGAGTACTTACAAAATATCTACTATGTGTCAAACCATAGACGTGCAAGAAGATGAATGGTGGGACTTCAAATTCCCTTCTCATTGTGTTCTAGGAAACTAAGATTGCCGCCTGTTGGCAATTTTGTTTTCCCTATTGGGTCACTGCTTAATTATAGGAAAACAAATCCATCGCTGCATAAAATTTGTAAATATCATTTACATTAGGCTTCTTGAATAAATATACAATAACTGTGAAAAATGACATTTTGAGCTGGGATAGGTGCTAAACCAGAGCTGAATATTGAGACTAGCTTCTCATATATATGCAGTGCTGCACTGGAAGTCTCATATCTGAGGGAAATATCTGTATGCTAGAAAATGTTGAAAAAATTCATGTCTTGAATGTAAGGCCTTTACTCATATCTCTTGTCTTCCTAGGCCTGACTCTTGGTCACAAATCTTGACTGATGCCTGAACATAGAAAATCAGAAGACCAAGGAAGAGAAAGAAATCATTCCTGCTTCTCCAATCACTGTCAGTTTCTAAGCAGGTCTGAACTAGAGAGAAGATATGAGCTTAACTCAGAGGTCTTATTTCTGTTAGATGGGATAAATTTAAAGAAATAAAATTCTACTTGTGACTTAACAGTCCCAGCATTGCTACTGGATCTCTAAAGTGTTATCCAGAGGAAGGTTCAGAGCGAGGAGAAGGGGGGAAGAAAACAAATCATCTTCATAAAAGACCCTGTTGAGCCCATTCACCTGCTTCCTTTATTTAGACCAAAGTTTCCCTCTATAGGTATATATTTTTCATTGTGATAGGATACATAATTACAATGGTCACTCTGACAAAATTAATGGCAAATTGTTCAGGGGACCGAAAGGACATCTGACAAGGAGAACAATCAGTTCCACCTATGTTAAGAGGGACCTGGAGTCATAGCCGCCATATCCTCAAACCCAAATTTTAAGCTCTATATTGCAGTAATTCTTTGATTATCCAGACCTGATTGTCACATTAATCTTATTAACTCAAAATGGAAGACTTATGATATCCCTTTTAATTTGCACACAAATAATTAGAAATAATTCTGAAGCTAGTACTTCTACTAAATACACAAATGCACAAATGTCAACAATTATACTACTTTGGTGTCCAAGCTTCTAAATGTTACAGAATTAGAAAAGAGAAATCAAACCTTACTTAAGGAAGAAACACTGATATGTATTTTAAATATTTTAGACATTCTAGTTATTACTCAAAACTTTTCTGTATACTTTGCAACACTACATCATTTAACCCTTAAAATTCAGTATGAATTCTTTGACTGCAGTATTCTATAGAGTACATGTCCCATAATTTCTTTATCCAGTCTTCTGTTGAAGGGCATTTAGGTTAGTTCCAGGTCTTAGCTATTGTGAATTGAGCTGCAATAAACATTAATGTGCAGACAGCTTTTTTGAACCAACCCAAATGTCCATCAACAGTAGACTGGATAAAGAAATTATGGGACATGTACTCTATAGAATACTATACAGCAGTCAAAAACAATGAAATCTGGTCATTTGCAACAAGATGGAGGAATCTGGAAAACATTATGCTGAGTGAATTAAGCCAGTCCCAAAGGGACAAATAACATATGATCTCCCTGATCGGCGACAACTAACTGAGCACCAAAGGGGAAACCTGTGGAAGTGAAATGGACACTATGAGAAACAGTGACTTGATCAGCCCTTATCCTGACTGTTGATGTACAATGTAATACTTTATCCCTTCTAGTATTTTTTTATTCTAGTACTATTAGTTGAATTCTGTAATTAACACACAATTATTCTTAGGTGTTTAAATTTTAACTGAAAAGTGATCTCTGTTAAATATAAGAGTGGGAATAAAAGAGGGAGGAGATGTACAATTTGGGACATGCTCAAGCTGACTTGCCCCAAATGGTGGAGTTAGAAACGTGCCAGGGGATTCCAATACAATCCCATCAATGTGGCATGTACCAATGCCATCTCACTAGTCCTAGTGATCAATTTCAGTTCACAAATGATGGCTCTGATAGGTCTAAGAGTCAAAGGGATCACACAAACAAGACTAGTGTCTGCTAATACTAACTGATAGAATAAAAAAGGGAGAGAAAGATCCAACATGGGAAGCGAGAATCATAGCAGACTCATAGAATGGCAGATGTCCTAAATAGCACTTTGGCCTCAGAATCAGCCCTTAAGGCATTCAGATATGGCTGAAGAGCCCATGAGAGTATTGTAGGCATGGAAAGCCAAGACACTCTGGAAAAAAAAAAAAAAAAAAAAAAAAAAACCTAAATGAAAGATCTCTGCAAGTGAGATCCCAGTGGAATGAACGGGGCCATCAAAGAAGGAGGTACCTTTCTCTGAAGGGAGGAGAGAACTTCCACTTTAACTATGACCCTGTTGGAATAAGATCGAAGTCGGCAAACTCAAAAGGCTTCCATAGCCTTGGTAACTCATGACTAGAGCCCAGGGAGATTACTGACGCCATAAACAAGAGTGTCAAATTGTTAAGTCAACAACAGGAGTCACTGTGTACTTACTTCTCATGTGGGATCTGTCCTTAATGTGTTGTCCAATGTGAATTAATGCTATAATTAGTACTGAAACAGTATTTTACACTTTGTGTTTCTGTGTGGGTGCAAACTGATGAAATCTTCACTTAATATATACTAAATTGATCTTCTGTATATAAAGATAATTGAAAATGAATCTTGATGTGAATGGAATGGGAGAGGGAGTGGGAGACAGGAGGGGTGCGAGTGGGAGGGAAATTATGGGGGGGAAGCCATTGTAATCCATAAACTGAACTTTGGAAATTTATATTTACTAAATAAAAGTTAAAAAAAAAAAGAAAAAATCCATCCTTTCTTCATCACGGCACCACACCCATGGACAGTGCAGGGAGCATGGCTCCTTTCATGATTTAGTTTAGTACATTTTTATTATCCAATGAAGATACTCTGCATTCAGAAAACTTGATATACTTTAAGTCTTAGATGGCATGACACCTTTTGGCAATGATAGTACAAGCTATAATTGCTCTGTTTATATACGGGACAATTGACTGTAGTTAATAATACAGTTACTATAATTCTATACTACCCTTGTTACATTCAAACTGTCACTTCAGTATTAATCATTTTGGAACACAAAATGTCACTTGATAATCTAGAATAAAAAGCCACTTAAAAGGAACATTCAAAAATATGTGACTTAAAGATGTTTTTCCAGATATGTATTTTGTCACTTCTCTAGAGGAGCTATATAATGGAGTTAATGTAAAACAACATTCCTATTAGCATTTGTCACAAACATTTTGCTCTTTTTAATGCATGTGATCCCATAAACATACATATCCTTTCAAAAGGGTTTGTGTTAAGTAGACAAAAATATATTCACTTAGATACACAGTACCTATATTTATGCAAATACTAAGGAATACACTAGAGTACACTACCATTATTTTTAAGTTAAACAGAAGGATTTTATATTGTGTTTATCTCAATGTGTAGATCAAAATGCCAAGTTAAAAATAGGAAACCTGTTAAGTGAAATGAACACTATAAGCAACAATGAACTGATCAGCTCCTGTCCTGACTTTAGATGTACAATGTAATACTTTATCCTTTTTAGTATTTGTTGTTGTTGTTGTGGTTCTAGTACTATTGGTTGAACTCAGTAATTAACACACAATTATTCTTAGGTGTTTAAATTTTAACTGAAAAGTGATCCCTGTTAAATCTAAGAGTGGAAAAAGAGAGGGAGGAGATGAAGAGCTATGGGTTATTTAACTATGTGCTTATCTTCAAAGACTTAAATAATCATCTTGTAACAATGATCAGATTTGGTCTATGTTATGTCATGATTTTAAGGAACCTTATTTCAACCAGATATTTTGGATTTTGATATTGGTCTATTATGCTATGTTATATGTGCGTACATATTGTATGTCCACATGGGGAAATTTTATTAAGAGTTTTATTTTAAATGGCTTTTAGATTGTCCATAAATTTAAGCTGCTAAAATCAATCAAAGATACATTTTAATTTGTATGACCTGAATCTGTGTATCATATGTTTTAAACTTGTTGGTAGAAAGAAACTAAAAACATTTTATATGGTTGTGCTTAAGTTTACTGGTTAAACAAACTACACCATGTTAGATATTTAAGACGTGTTTTTAAATACATGATTCTTAAAATTTATAGAAGGCATTGGACCTTCCGGTAAATGTTTTATTAAGTTCTTATCTAAGGGTTGAAACGGTTTGCTAAGTATTCATGTAATATTGCTATTGTCAGCAAGTGATCTAGGACTTGCTCCCTCATTTCTCTATTCTAAGCCCAACTTGTTCTTTCACTTCTCTATTCTCTTCAAGGTAGGGAACTAATTCTATTATGAAGGAATCTGTAGGATGCACAATTTAATCTTTAGACCTTATAAGAGATGGCTAACATTTTTCTGTAATAGCATAGCCAAAATAAGAACTTAACTAATAATCCCATAGCTAGATTCACATCGCCATCAGCGAAGTATACAGTAAGTAGGAGAAAAAAAACCTCCCTTTCAGACCAAAGGGAAAGAAAGTTTTAAAGTGAGAATATAATTTTCCTCATGGGCATTGTCTACCTTAGAAAAACTACTACAGAACATGCCTGTGACTCTAGACTTGTAGTTCAGGCCACCAAAGATTAGAGATGGGACACGGGCACTCCCTTGACTTGCATCGTCTGGTCTGCTTTAACACAAACCAGGAGGAAAAGAAAGCTAGGCATCGGAAGCAATGGGTGGCAGGCCTATTAATGGCTGATCTGTACAGTGATCTGCCCTCAAGGAGACCCAACAGGCCAGTCCACTGCAGTGGCTTTCAATGTGGTAAGCCTGGGCTTCAGCAGAAGTCAGCTTGTGAAGAGCCCTGGCAGCTCTGCCAAGAGTTGGATCACTGGAAATGGACCTGCCCTGGAGTCGAAGGATGCCCAGGTCAGAGCCACAGATCTTATTGGCTCCAAGCTGAAAAGCCCTTCACTCAGCCCAACTTCCAAAGTGACCACTGCAGTTGAGGGGACAGCCAAGTAGGGTCAGCAACATTGCAGGCAGAACTGTAAATTTCTTGTTAGAGATGCCCCCTGCCTTTACCTGGCCAGCTCTCCTCCCAGGCCAGCCAAGTAATGAAAGTCAACAGAGTGCCTTCCCCTAGGAGGTTCACACCTCCCTTAGGATATACCCCATGTGAAGAGATAGATAGGTCTGGGCCTCTTAACTTACAAGGCCTAAAGCCCACCAGATTATTATCAAGCCCCTTCTATCAGGTTCTATTTGCCTCTCAATCAGAAAAATTACTTGTAGCTTAGACAGCACCTTTCTTAGCTCCTCTAATAATGACTCTGTCCTTTGTTCTAGACCCTGTCTAGTCCACTTGGGCCTCATTCCTTTGTAATCATAACCTCTACTCTACCACCAATGGCTCTACTCCCAACCTGTGTGTACTGATGGTCCTCTTCCCCACTTAATGCTGTATAATTGTTCAGACCTGGTTAAGGCCACTCTTAGGATCATTGGTTACTATCCTCAACCTGTCTTTTATGACCTTGTCTAAATATGATCAGAGTCGGGGAACTTGGAAGGCTTCCATAGCCTTGGCAACTCATGACGACAGCCTAGGGTGGTTACTGGCGCCATAAACTAGAGTGTCAATTTGTTGGGTCAACAACAGGAGCCACTGTGCGCTTGCTCCTGATGTGGGATCTCTGTCCTTAATGTACTGTACATTTTGATTTAATGCTATAACTAGTACTCAAACAGTATGTTTCACTTTGTGTTTCTATGTGGGTGCAAACTGTTGAAGTATTTATACTAAATTGATCTTCTGTATATAAATAGAATTGAAAATGAATCTTGATGTGAATGGAAGGGGAGAGGGAGCGGGAGAGGGGAGGGTTGCGGGTGGGAGGGAAATTATGGGAAGGGGAAGCCATTGTAATCCATAAGCTGTATACTGGAAATTTATATTCATTAAATAAAAGTTAAAAAAATGCAAAAAAAAATAGGTAATATTAAAGGTACATTTAGTATATATTTTTGGTCAAACAGACAAGACGTAGTAAATAACAGGTCAACATAATATTTCATCAAGAAACAATTTTTGTTTGTGTTCCACGTATTCCACATGTATTAAATATACTCATCTTTACATAGTCAATAAAGTATTCAGAGATAGCCTTTGCATTTCCTTAATGGTTCTTGGGGGAATTATGTTATTTTGTATGACTCTCCATTGTTTATGTGGTAGAAAAATTTTGTCTTTATTGACTTGTTCTTTTTAATACACAAATGTTTTAAAATCGTCACTTAATATCACTTATGATATTAGCTTCATTTTTCTAAGACTAACAAAATGCACTAGAAATGACTGATTGCTGTTTTCTTTCAGATTATATAATGACAAACAAAAAACTGAAATTACATGTTGCAATATGGTTAAAGACTTTCCTGTGTGAGCCCATTCATATTCCTCTAGTTGATATCTAAATTACCTGAGGTTTAGGTATATGATTTGGAAATTAATTGAACTATTGTTAGCTTAAATTCATTCTAAATGCTTGAGGATAAAAAGACATAAAAATTGGCTCTCAATTTAAAATAGCTTTCAGAATTTATATATAATTCATAAGTCACCCAAGTGAGTACACAAATTAACTGTTAGTACAATAGTTATCTACTTCTCCAGCAAGGCAATTTGACTGTGAATCAACTGGATGAGTCAGAGAAAACGAATGTTTCTGCAGTGAGTAGTGCTAAGTAATTAGCAAAAGTGGAGATACAGTGATTTATGTCAAGGAAGCTGCTACTGAAGCATTCCCAACGGCCTCAGAAAAACTCATGAAAGTAACCAGGTAGAGGACAGACCTTAAATATCCACCTGGTTCATAAGACGAGGCAAAATCAAAACAGTACTTAAAAGAAAACATGGGCAAAGGGAAAAGGCCAACACATGGAACCTCCCCTACTATAGGACAGCAGCCCACTCAAACAGAAAAGCTAAACATCTCCTAATTTTATACAAAGTCAAAAATCTGCATCATATTGAGGATGGCATATTTTGTATACAATTATGCGTGTTTTCACCAAATTTCCTGAAAATATATGTTAAAATCTATTTTCTGTGAACTTTTTGAAGTACCCTTGTACTTATAGAATAACATTTCATACTTGAAAATTACTGAAGTCATAGGAACTACCCTAGTTTCCATATAGGAATGAAAAATAGTTTCACTGATTAGTCATAAAGAGGAAGGAAAGAAAGAAAACTAAATATAGTTGGTTTTGGATGATATCCCTTGAGTACTGAGAGTTCAACAAGATGATTACAGACATAAAAAGCGTGTTAGAAATACTCAAGAGCAAAAGTACAGTGGAACTGCAAAAACTAAAGGAGTAAAGAATTTCATAAAACTAGAGAAAGTCAATAGTATCCAAAGAGGAGAGAAATCAAACAATAGGACAATAAAAAAGTTATTGGTTTGTAAGGAAAAATATAAGTCTTTGATGACAGTGGAGAAAGTAGTTTCAATTTAGTTGCACATTTGGAAAGACATACAAGAAATACACACAATACATGTACTTTTGAGAACTTTGTAGTAAAGTAGAGAAATAATAGGATGCAAAGGGAATGGAGTATGCAGGACTCAGCACTGTAGCACCATGGGTTAAGCCACCACTTGCAATGCTGGCATTCTTTATCCCAAGTACTGGTTCAAGTACCCACTGCCCTACCTGATTCAGCTCCTTGCTAATGTGCCTGGGAAAACAGCAGAAGACGGCCCAAGTGCGTGGGTAACTGCTACCCATGCTGGAAATCTGGTTGTTATTCCTAACTCCTAGCTTCAGCATGGTCCAGCTCCAGCAATTTTAGCCATTTGGGGAGTGAATCAGAAGACAAGATCAGTACCTCTCTAGCTCCCTCACTCCCCCACCAGCCCTTGAAAGTGAGAGAAAGAATGGAATATGTCAAATATAAAATAAGCAGTGTTTAATAAAATAATGCAATCTGGTTCTAATTTTCCTTGGCATTCCAACTAGTGTATCTCATACTTGTCATAATTACTATAATTCATATAAAGGTTAAATGCAAAAACTTTGGGTCCAGCACTGTGGCTTACTTGGTTAATCCTCTGCCTGGTGCACCGGCATTCCATATGGGCGCTGGGTTCTAGTCCCAGTTGCTCCTCTTCCAGTCCAGCTCTCTGCTGTGGCCCAGGAGGGCAGTGGAGAATGGCCCAAGTGCTTGGGCCCCTGCACCCACATGGGAGACCAGGAGGAAGCTCCTGGCTTTGGATCAACATAGCTCTGGCCATAGCAGCCATTTGGGGGATGAACCAACAGAAGGAAGACCTTTCTCTCTGTCTCTCTCTCTAACTCTGTCAAATAAAAGAAAAAAAAAAAGAAAAAATGCAAAAACTTTGTATCTAGATTAAAGACTTTCCCTGAAAATTGTTGAATACTACTTGAACTTGGCTTAGACAAACAACATACATTTAGCACTTGAAAAACAATTGTCTCTTCCCTCCTTCCATAAAAAGAGCTTCACACCTAAAGTCATTGCATCCATCATGGCACAAAGGTGCAATGGTAAGAATAAAGGAATTACCAATGAGAAAAATGTCATCTTTCCTTCATGATGACAAAGTCCTACATCAAGCTTGGATTATAGACTCCCTTAAATCCCTCGGACAAGATGGCCTGTTTACACACAGCCAGCACCATGTCCCCGTAGTAGCAGAAATAGAAAACAGGGTAAATAGAAGAGGGGAAGGAGGAGAGAAGAGACACGAAAGCCTGTTCTCTATTCTCAACTCATTATCCTTAGAATCCTACTCCCCTTTATGAAAAACATTAGTTTCCTAACAAAATGCTAAATAATAAAATTTCCATTGTACAAAAACTAGAAAGTTAGAAAGACATTTTAGAGGCAATTACAGTAGACCTTTGATTAGCTCCTTCTCAAACCACTTAAATTTTCTAGCTTTTTTAAATGTCTTAAAAATTGTTACAAGCAATGTAAATTTTTAATTTTTTGGTCCTTTTTTTAGCTTTTTTGCCATTACTGGTAAGCATACTTTTTAGTGGCTTCCCAGGCCTATTCCAAATCTCACTCAGACCTCCTTACATTTGCTTCTAAGAAAGTGATATGTACATAGATGATTCTTTCACTTCCCAGCTGTGACATTTTGGCAAATGATTTTTATGAGCTTCAGTATTTTTTGATCCAGAGTCCCCTTCACCCTGATATTCTGTTTCTTGAAGTTCTTGGTTCCTCAAAGCATCTGATTATCAGCTGATAAATGAGAGTAATATTTTTTTCACTACCAGGGTTACAAGATTCAAGAAGAATTAGACAATTTTTTTCATTTTTTTCCAATTTTCTCTTCTTGAGAACATTATTACCTAATCACATGGCAGTTTGGTTTTAGAGTGTTTAATATCTACACCTGGTACAATAAATAATATTAATATACATATTACAGTTCTATACTTCAATAATCGGTGACTTTCTTTCTGTTCTTTAGTAGCCAGCCATATAATAAAACAGTTTCCTTTTGTTGTCTTGTTCAATCCCTTCACTATGTCATCTGATAGGAACTCTCTTGATGACCGTTTGGAAGACAGGGAGACTGAGTCTTAGGACACAAAATTTACACAGGTCCTCCAACTTTTAGTAAATGACTGAGTGGCAGTTTTTAAGTGATACCAAGCAAAGGAGAAGTCCATATTCTCAATGAAGATGCCTCAAACCTACCACAGCATTCTCTGGGCCCGTGAGCACAGACCTGGGCTTTCTTGGACCAGGTTCAGATACAGCCACTGCTGCAATATCCATAGTCTCCAATTTTAGGCTTTTTTATCATATGTAGACACACCTCATTATGTTCTCTAGGGATCTCAATTTCTTTTTCTCACATTTTTATGTTTATCTGTGTATCACTCTGAGGAGTTTACTCAAATTTATCCTCTAATTTACTTTTTTTTTCTCTTTAGTTTTCTCAATATTTTAACCCATATTTCTCAAACTCCAATTGTTACAATCAGCATTTCTAAACAATCTGTCATAAGATCTTGAATAAAATCTGTCATAAGAACTTGTAAAAATAAGATAAATATTGGATTCCAATGACAGTAGAAACAAACACTAAAAAACAATTATTTAATAAATAGCATTTAAAAGGCTTCATGAAGCAAATCGTAAGTCTCATCCGAAGGATAGCAAAGAATAACAATAAATAGATACATCACATTAATGGATACTTATTTAAGATTGTTACTCTCTAAGTTGTCCCCAAATGATTTCCTTAGCTCTCTGGACTTGCTTCTTTGATGTTTATTTAAGATGTATTTTGACACCAAACAGACACGTACATAAGTTTTTGGAACATTGCAGTTTGTCATTTGAAGACTGCTCTTATGTCTATGAGTGTGGGACACAGGCTTGTCAAGTGGAAGAAATGGCACTAGAGAGGTACCAGACAGCACAAGGCCAAGAGGGACTTTCGAGCTATGTAACTGTGATACAAGTTTTTTGAGAAGGAATCATGAATTTTTACGTTGTTACTGAATAAGAGCAGGAGAGAGAATACAACTGACAAGCTTAGGTAGATAATTTAGGTAGATGATTTATACCCCAATATATTCCTTCTCAGAACTTGCAATTAATAGACACAGCCATAATCAACTCTTTTCCTCTGAGACTACCACTCATAGATCACCATTCATTCATTGTGGCAGTCAGCCCCTTTTTTAAGGGTTAGCTGTATCACCAAAAATAAATATTTCTAGTCTGGCACATTGGCATTGTGCAAAGAGCCATTTATTTCAGTGTGACAAGTGTCTAACATGGTCTGTGTCATTGAAGAGGAAGGAGCCACAAACATAGTTCTGACATCTGTCCATTTAGTCTCTAACAGCCAAGAAGCCCTCCCCTATACAGCTCAACTCTGTCAAGCTCCCTGTAACTGTTCTTTCTTCTCTGACTTTCCACAGCCTGAATGTCACAAGACATAGAGGTACTCTATAATATTATAGCAAGATTCTTAATTGCTGTTTTTATTCTCTGGCTGGAAACACATACATACACACACAAATACACACTAAAATTTAATAAAAATCTCCTGAATTCTGGAACTTTTCCCTTTCACACATAATTGGAACTATCTTCTTTCATGTTACTGGTCAGTCTTCTAAATAGTTGCTGTGATAAAGATATATCAGCTAATGATGTCAGTTTTTTATGCTGTGTTTTTCATTGAACATTTCACAATACATTTGGTTGCTTGTATGATTTTTTGGAAGTTAATATGGTAGCCAAAACTATGTTGTCACTAGTAATACGCTAATTTTAATTGAGGAATTACCAAAAAATACTAAAGAAAGAGCACATGCAGATAACCACCAACCAACCAAAAGAAACAAAATCATTGAAAACAAAGAAAAAACCACATGTATCACTCAATCTAAATGTACTGAGAAAAAAAATTAAATCATGTGTGTGTGTTGAGAGGGTTCAAAAGTCTCATGGAAAATTGAATTAAAAAGATGTTACTTTGGTGAAGAGAATTTGAAATCCATGCATAGATTGTTTTTATATTTTTTCTATGAACTTTTAGAATATTCTGTGTGAGAGAAGTTACTATATATATATATATATATATATATGTATCTTTCAATACTTCTTTTAAAAATTATTTTAGTCAGTAATGATGCTGTATGAAATATTCAAAAAACCCATTCAAGGTTAATTAGAGTTTCAGTCAGTCCTAGCTAACACTTAAACTTGATAGTCGGCAATCCTCAGGGAATGTTAGCCTCCATCTTCATACTGTGAAGTTAAATTGAGAACTGTCTATAGAGTTATCTACAGAAAAATAGTTATTTTCAGATCTTAAGTTAATTATCACATTCTAAGGATGATAGATGAATGACTATTATTCTTTAAATGATGGAGTTACAAATATTCCTAACATTTCAAATTAAGGCTCTTTGTACAAAAGTCACACTTTTTAAAAAAGATTTTATTTATTTGAGAGGTAGAGTTGCAGACAGTGAGAGGGAGAGACAGAGAGAAAGGTCTTCCTTCCATTGGTTCATTCCCAAATGGCCGCAACAGCTGGAGCTGTGCCGATCTGAAGCCCAGAGCTTCTTCCAGGTCTCCCATGTGGGTGCAGGGGCCCAAAGACTTGGGCCATCTTCTACTGCTTTTCCAGGCCACAATAGAGAGCTGGATGGGAAGAGCAGCAGCCTGAACTAGAATTGGCACCCATATGGGATGTCGGCACCACAGGCAGAGGATTAACCTACTGCACCACGACATCGGCCCAAAACTTGTATTCTTAATTCTAGGTATCTAGTCATGACAAATATATTCAAGAAACAATAAGAACTACTGTGTTAAGAACTTTCTGAGATGTACTATTTAAGAGAACAGACTAAGATCATCCTGGAAGAAACCTTAATCAAAGCAAGTCGAATCAACTGTAAACACTGAACATAATATATGAGTAAAATATGTTTATATTAGATGGTGAAAGTACTATGAGAAACAAATAGTGCTGGATAAAGGGCATTTGTAGTCCTTGAGTGTGAAGGTTGCAGAGAATAAATCATTATATACTCTTGGGCTCTTAAACATCTATTAATCCCATATTTCATACCACTGAACGCAAAAAAAAAGTGTTTTTAGCTTATTGAATACTGGAGGATTAGTGCATATGTACACATGAATCTTCCTCTAAGAAACTGATCTATATACTTTCAACAGTTTTTCACAACATTATACAGAATTTTATGCTTATTTCCTATTGCCTTTCATTTTATCAATAATTGCTAGAGTTATACTTTTTGAAAAGACCATCATTAAATGTGCTAACATTTACTTTGTATGAAGTGTACATAATTCATGATACATATGATCCTTATTTCTCTTTCTTAAGATTTAGCCCTTTTTAATTTAAAGAGAAAAATGAATTTAGAGATATTGAAGAGGTCATAACCACTAATCCCTCCAATAAATTGGATTTCTACTTTTAATCTAATGGTCATTAGAAAACAACTTCAACTAGAAAGTGTTAAGTATACAGTGAAATAATTACGATTTCATTCTAAACATTTATAATGCTATTCTATATGATTGTATTGCTCCAGTTCTATTTAAAATGATAGTAATTCCTGCCTCAAAAGAATGGGATTACATGAAGTGAAAATTAAGAGTCTTCATTCTACATCATATTCCTGCTTTTTCTTAGATAACTTATATTTCTGAATTTTTTCATTGTTACAGAAAACATACTTCTAAAGATCCTTTATTCTGATGGAATTCTTGACATGTGTTTTCTCCAGTATTAAAGCATCTTAATCCTCTCTGGATCTTCTTTAAAATGGCCTTTCATTGAGGAAAAACTGCAGTTCATTCTATTTTTTTTTTAATAATCAACAGTAATAATGCCAGTCATTACTGTTTTGTAATAATTTGAATGACAAACAACTTACCCTGGAAAAAACTATTTTTCTAAATATCGTTAAACTACTATAATTTGGATATTGCTTGAGGATTATTCAAAAAGCTCAAGGAACTGCTTAATATGAAAAACTGTGGAGGCAAAATAATTTTGCATGAAAATAAATATCTTTTAACGATTTTTTCTATGCATTTTCAATTTCCCTCGTATGGGACAAGAAGAATGAGGAGGAGAGAGGATTAATTCCCTTAAAGAAATACTTCATGTTTCCACTTAATCTATAAGCACAATAGTGACATTAAAATGCTATAAATATTTTTGGCAAAAGGAAATTAGAAAATATGGTATAGAGAAGAGATGAATTCCACAGGTTGGAATGCTGTGTAAAGGTGAACAACAAGACAGAATATAGGATAATGGCTATGATCAGAACACTCAGGCAAAGCATGGGCAGCGTGATGCATTCTCCCAACTTTTGCATACACCTGAGTAACTAACACTTATACAGTGGAGCCTAAATAAGCTCAACAGCTGTGAAATATCTAAATTCTAGTTTTTTTGCATTTATTAAACTTTTATTTAATGAATATAAATTTCCAAAGTACAGCTTATGGATTACAATGGCTTCCCCCCTCCCATAACTTCCCACCCACCCGCAACCCTCCCTTTTCCCACTCCCTCTGCCCTTCCATTCACATCAAGATTCATTTTCAATTCTCTTTATATACAGAAGATCAGTTTAGTATATATTAAGTAAAGATTTCAACAGTTTGCCCCCACATACAACACAAAGTGAAAAAATACTGTTGGAGTACTAGTTATAGCATTAAATAACAGTGTACAGCATATTAAAGACAGAGATCCTACATATTTTTAAAAATTAATTAATTTTCTATGCCATTTCCAATTTAACACCAGGTTTTTTTTTTCATTTCCAATTACTTTTATATACAGAAGATAGATTCTGTATATAATTAGTAAAGATTTCATCAGTTTGCACCCACACAG
Organism: Lepus europaeus; assembly: GCF_033115175.1. Lineage (NCBI taxonomy): Eukaryota > Metazoa > Chordata > Mammalia > Lagomorpha > Leporidae > Lepus > Lepus europaeus. Next base: position 65,523,472 of record NC_084838.1, on the reverse strand, counting down.
AAACACAAAGTGTAAAAATACTGTTTCAATACTAGTTATAGCATCACTGCACATTAGACAACACATTAAGGACAGATCCCACATGGGGTGTAAGTACACAGTGACTCCTGTTGCTGACTTAACGATTTGACACTCTTGTTTATGGCGTCAGTAATCTCCCTAGGCTCTAGTCATGAGTTGCCAAGGCTATGGAAGCCTTTAGAGTTCCCCAACTTTGATCTTATTCCGATAGGGTCATAGTCAAAGTGGAAGTTCTCTCCTCCCTTCAGAGAAAGGTACCTCCTTCTTTGATGGCCCTGTTCTTTCCACTGGGATCTCACTCGCAGAGATCTTTCATTTAGGTCTTCTTCTTTTTTTTCTTTTCCATGATGTTTTGGCTTTCCATGCCTAAAATACTCTCATAGGCTCTTCAGCCAGATCCGAATGTCTTAAGGGCTGATTCTGAGGCCAGAGTGCTATTTAGGACATCTGCCATTCTATGAGTCTGCTGTGTATCCCACTTCCCATGTTGGATCGTTCTCTCCCTTTTTTATTCTATCAATTAGTATTCACAGACACTTGTCTTGTTTGTGTGATGCCTTTGACTCTTAGACCTATCAGAGCCATCATTTGTGAACTGAAATTGATCACTTGGACTAGTGAGATGGCATTGGTACATGCCACCTTGATGGGATTGTATTGGAATCCCCTGGCACATTTCTAACTCCACCATTTGGGGCAAGTCCGATTGAGCATGTCCCAAATTGTATATCTCCTCCCTCCCTTTTCCACTCTTATATTTAACAGGGATCACTTTTCAGTTAAAATTTAAACACCTAAGAATAATTGTGTGTTAATTACAGAGTTCAACCACTAGTACTAGAACAACAACAACAACAACAACAAATACTAAAAAGGATAAAGTATTACATTGTACACCTACAGTCACTCAACATGGATTAAAGACTTAAATCTATGACCTGAAACCATCAAATTATTAGAGAACATTGGAAAAACTCTGCAAGATATAGGTACAGGCAAAGACTTCTTGGAAAAGACCCCAGAAGCACAGGCAGTCAAAACCAAAATTAACATTTGGGATTGCATCAAATTGAGAAGTTTCTGTACTTCAAAAGAAACAGTCAGGAAAGTGAAGAGGCAACCAACAGAATGGGAAAAAATATTCGCAAACTATACTACAGATAAAGGGTTGATAACCAGAATCTACAAAGAAACCAAGAAAATCCACAACAAAAAAAACAAACAACCCACTTAAGAGATGGGCCAAGGACCTCAAGAGACATTTTTTGAAAGAGGAAATCCAAATGGCCAACAGACACATGAAAAAATGTTCAAGATCACTAGCAATCAGAGAAATGCAAATCAAAACCACAATGAGGTTTCACCTCACCCCGGTGAGAATGGTTCACATTCAGAAATCTACCAACAACAGATGCTGGAGAGGATGTGGGGGAAAAGGGACACTAACCCACTGTTGGTGGGAATGCAAACTGGTTAAGCCACTATGGAAGTCAGTCTGGAGATTCCTCAGAAACCTGAACATAACCCTACCATACAACCCAGCCATCCCACTCCTTGGAATTTACCCAAAGGAAATTAATTTGGCAAATAAAAAAGCCATCTGCACATTAATGTTTATTGCAGCTCAATTCACAATAGCTAAGACCTGGAACCAACACAAATGCCCATCAACAGTAGCCTGGATAAAGAAATTATGGGACATGTACTCCATAGAATACTATACAGCAGTAAGAAACAATGAAACCCAGTCATTTGCAACAAGATGGAGGAATCTGGAAAACATCATGCTGAGTGAATGAAGCCTGTCCCAAAGAGACAAATATCATTTGTTTTCCCTGATGGGTGACAACTAACTACTAGTTTTAAGACCTAGTTCTAGTCCCCTAAAGAGCCAATGCTATAAGAAACAGCAAAGCCATGCTATAATCATTAAACAGTACATACTAAGCTATAAATTAAAACGAGACCACAGAAACTAAAGGAAGAATAAGTGTTTGATAACTCATTTTCTTTAGTATAAATTCCAATAGACACCAAGTAGGAAATATATGAGATTAGAATATTACTGAATTTTGGCTATGAAATATATTATTTAATAGTTTTGTTTATATAATTTTACTTTCCTAAGTTTTCATTTTCTCAAAGGATATATATAATGTGTATGTATACATATATACATACATACACACACACACACACACATATATATATATATATAAATTTGGCAACTGGTTCCTAATTTTTCAGTAATTACCACTGAGAGTGACAGAATTATACTAGCTGATGAATATACACAACTATTTCCCACCATCTCAGTGACAAATCTTCAATTGCAGATGGCCTGATTAAAAGCCTCAATATGTCTACAGTTGATTTTTTGAAAATTTTTAATAGTAACTATCATTTTAAAAATATTTATTTAAAGAGTTACAGAGAGGGAGAGACAGAGATAGAAAGGGATAGAGAAAGATATATATAGAGAGACATGGGATGGGGGGAGGGGGAGATGAGAGAGTGTGTGATCTTTCATCCACTGGTTCACTCCCCAGGTGATTCCAACTTCTGGGGCTTGTCCAGGCAGAAGTCAGGACCCTGGAACTACATCTGGGTCTTTCAATATGGGTGGCAGGGGCAACAGTTTCTTGTGTCATTTTTTTTTTTTTCTGCTTTCTCAGATACATTAGCAAGGAACGAGATCAAAAATGGAGCACCTGAGACTCAAAGGGGATTCTAGCATCACAGAGGGCGGCTTAACCCACTTTACCACAATGCTAGTCCCTAAATATTTTTTCAGTGAAAACATATCCTTTAACAATACAGAACTAATCCTTTCAATACATTTAAAAGTTCTTCCTCAAATTAATTAGATATCATAGAAACAACTTTGAAAATCAAATTCCATTTATCAGGCAATTAAGTTTTGATTTAAGCAAGAGTATAATTCAGATTTCATGAGGGAAATCTTTTCTAATCTAAGTGATTTGTATATATAAAAAATCTATGGAATTGTAGGTCTATTCATAGCAAATTAATTTATTTGTATGTAATGAATGTTTTATTTTAAATATACTCCTACTTTTAGTAGAAAAAATCATTTTTTTCCTTTTATTTATTTTTTGACAGGCAGAGTGGAGAGAGAGAGAAAGGTCTTCCTTTGCCATTGGTTCACCCCCCAATGGCCGCTGTGGCCGGTGCTGCGGCCAGCGCACCACGCTGATCCAAAGCCAGGAGCCAAGTGTCTCCTCCTGGTCTCCCATGCGGATGCAAGCCCCAAGCACTTGTGCCATCCTCCACTGCCCTCCCGGGCCACAGCAGAGAGCTGGACTGGAAGAAGAGCAACTGAGACAGAATCCGGTGCCCCGACCGGGACTAGAACCCCATGTGCCGGCACCACAGGTGAAAGATTAGCCTATTGAGCAGTGGCGCCGGCTAAAATCATTTAAACTCTAGGGGGAAAAAATATGAAAATTCATTATGCCCCACAAAGTGATCTTTGAACTGAAAATTTTGCACTGGTCTGGCCAGAATTACAATTGCTATTGCATTCTTTTGGGTAAAAACATAAACCCCCGGCCCACCAGAGTCTATTCCATTGAGAAATTGTTTCTACTTATGGGCTAGAGATTTTCAAGACCATTTGTTTGACAAGGTCAAGCATGCTTATTTTCATGGCAAAAACACGCATTTCTGGTCTTCCATTGTACCCACATGATCACCAGATCTTCACTGTACTTTCAGGTGAACAAACCTAATACAATATTTGGTGACCAAGAAATATTTGAAGTTCACAGAAAAAAGTGTAGTGTAATAAAAACCCAAAATAATAAAAGTAACAATGAGAGGTAATGACTGCTTTTCTCATAAATTTCACAATCTCATTTCAAAACAGGTTGTCCATGATATTATTTAGATGCAATCTAATAGGCTAGCACTGATTTTCAACTGTGACATATATGCTCATAAATTCAGAGTGTATATCTATTGAATAAATCTTGTAAAGCATACTATTTTTTCCTAGCAAAGTATTTCCCTTTCCTTTCCACATAATTTATACACTGGAATATAACATCATCCTGAGATTTTGTGGCAAATCTACACTAGACAATATGTCACAGTAAAGTACTTATCACAATGGAAAAAAAAAAGAAAATTTAGAAAATATTGAGTACCATTATGTATAAAGCATTATGCTTCAATTGGAATTTTACTGTAAGTGGGCAATTTAAAAATCACTCTCACATATGTTCAATGCCTGATCTGTTTTGTCTAGGGAACTGAAAGCCGTGAACTTGTTCATAGAAAAATATATTCTAGAAAAAAAAAGCCTAGCAAAGAATTTGAGCATTTTACTCAATCTATATTTTGATTTTAAATTTTTAGTTTATTTGTATGTGTGTATATATTAAAATCAATATGGTTCATATTAAAAATAAATATGGTTCATATATTCACAAATATGGTACAACCAAGATCTTCTAGATTTTATGGTTTGTAATTATTTAGACTTTACTGCATAGGCAATGAGGATACACTAGAGATGTATATTTATGAAAGTTACATGATGAAATTTGTATTTTAGACTATCAACGTACCAAATGAACTGAAAGGATTTGAAACAAATCAAGGAAAATGATTAATATGTTAGGGCAATAATATTGCAAGGGAAAAATTATATGTGAAACCTTTTATAAACATTAAAGTCCTTAGAAATGTTAGTTTTTGTTATTATTGAGATTAATACTTCAGGTAATTAAACTTCATTGGCTTAGGTTCAAGAATGAGGTACATGAGGCAAAATTCCTGCCACAACAGGACTTGTCAGAGACTTTTTTAAATAAAGGCCAGAGCACAAAACTAAGCCACTGCCTATTTTGCTCTATTACAGTCCAGCTGTCAATTTAAATTACTCCTATACCAAAAGAGAATCTGTTATTACATTAACATAACTTGGTATTAGACAAAATCATCTAAAACTGTTTCACAATTTGTCTCCTTTGAGAGGGCTTTCCATGTCAACCAGAATGAATTTTCCTAGATGTAACCTAATTGAAAAGGCATGTAAATCTCCAATTTGCTATTTGCTATGCAGATAACCATAAGCACTCTAATAAGAAAATGTAGGTGTCATTATACTTGGTCAAATTTACTATTAAATGACTAGCTAATAGACTTAGAAAATTTTACATCCTATATCAATGGAGATGTCATTAAAAACAGACCCTGGAGCTATTGTCTGAATTTCATGGTAAAATAAAAGCACATTTTCATTATCTGGCTCTGTCTTATTATAATTAGTTTTGTCTTAATACAACAGCAATTCCTTTAAATCTTATTGTATGCTAGAATGAAATCTGAGAAAAGGGTTTTGGTTTTTTTAAACGACATAGCTTTCAGGTATTTCCTCCTTGTATCCTTGCAACCTCTATTATTAAGTTATTTCACATGGTAATTATGGAGTTCTCCCCAAATTTTGGAAGTTGTGCATCTGATAATAACTGATACAAACTGTGAGTCCAGAGAGGCTTTGGTATAAAATTATATGGGGGGGGGCAAGACTTCAGAATTTTAGCAGAATAAATATTTTATTACATAATATCATGCCTACTAAATGAGAGTAACACCCGGCTCTAAAAAGAAGGATGGCCAACCCCAGAAAAACAACTAAAATCCTTACCAAAAGGGTAGACAGAGGCAGACAAATATCTTAAAATACAAAGCAATCATTGATCATCAAGGACACAGAGATTATGTCTGAATATTCTTGAAGCGCAGACCTGCAAGCTACACTTTTAAGAGCATTCTTATTCAACACAGAGAAAAACCCAGAAGGCTTGTTTTGGTTGAATATCTGATGCTTCAAAACTGCTAAAAAAGAAAATAATGTTTCAGCCATAACATGGACCAATGCAATTCACACAAATTCACCCTCAAATGGAAAAAACTTCTCAATGTAAAAGTCATAACTGGTAACACATTTTACATATGTGCTGCATAGAATGAATGTGATGGGTTATTTATTTATATACATAACAGTGCTTTTAAGGTAAAGATTACAAAGTAGGGATTTTAATGATTTACATTATAAATTGAATAACAAATCCAGTCACACCATAATCTATGGCACTAATTGAGAAATCTGTTTTTTTTTTCTTACAGTTCTTTAAACAATAAACTGTAAAGAAAATCACATTATTTAGAAATTTTAGATAATATCATGCACTGAATACTGTTATCTGAAGGCAATTAAGTTAATTCTTAAACTTAAGAAACGGAAATGATTAATACTAGTATCCTAGTATTAATACTAGCTCAAGATTACATGCTACAGTCTGGTCACTTCCTTTAAAGAAACCAAAAGACTTGGAGCTGGCGCTGCAATGTAGTGGGTAAAGCCGCCAACCCATGTGGGCGCCAGTTCAAGACCCAGCTGCTCCACTTCTGATCCAGCTCTCTGCTATGGCCTGGAAAAGCAGTGAAAGATGGCCCAAGCCCTTGGACCCCTGCTTAGGAGACCCAGAGGAAGCTCTAGGCTCCTGGTTTCAGATCTGCACAGCGCCTGCTGTTGCGGCCAACTGGGGAGTGAACCAGTGGATGGAAGACCTCTCTCTCTGTCTCTCCTTCTCTCTGTGTGTAACTCTTTCAAATAAATAAATATTTTTTTAAAAAGAGATTTACTCTAAGAAACCAAAAGATCAAAAGGTTGTATACATTCTTTCCCAAACCAGTCTATTGAATGAGCCTGGGATGATAAGTCTGAAAGTTTAACCACAGAGGGTCATGAAAACCTTTGTACTCACAAACATCTAACAGATGCTGATAAGAAAAAAAATTCATTGATTAGAATTTTGAAATTCAAATCTCCAAACATTTGCTCCCAAACATCTGTAAAGTTGATAAAAAAACAACAACAACAAAAAAACATGGCAGGTGGGCTATGACTAGTATAAAAGAGTGAGAGACAAAGAAAAGTGCATCAGAGAGGACCTGATGGACCTCTAGGGGATCCAATATTTATATAAACAGCAGATTGGGAGAGTGGAAAGACTGGATTTTGGATAGCAAAAGAACTGGGTAATGAGTACAAAATTAACTTCAAATATATCTTTGTAAAAAATAAGAATGGGAGTAGGAGAGGGAGGAGGAGAAAGAGGGGAAGGTAGGGTGGGAATAATTACTATGTTCCTAAATTTGTATATATGAAATGCATGAAGTTTGTATATCTTAAATAGGAAAAAAAAAATGGGGTTAAACTTAGGTTAGAGACTCAGACTCCTTTGCTGACCAGGCAAAATATCTAATCATGATGAAATGCAGAGAGATTAAGATATTGGCTCCACAATCAAGCAAGTAAGGTTTAAGTATGAGCTCTATCACTTATTCTGTATTTCCACGCTTAAAAGGATGCAGGTATTAATAGCTGCTACTTCATAGACATAAAACAAAAGTAATCATCTCACGTGAGGTGCATAACTCATTTCCTTGCATGGTGCTTTACAGGCTTATTACTATTTTTATTATATTAAAATCAATGTAGTTTTATGTACTAAATTAGGTTATATATGGATTTTTAAAGCATCTGAAGCCTGATGTTTATTGTTACTACTTCATTACACCTTGATCTGAAATACTATTACTAAAAAACTTTCAATCAAGGCTGTCCAGTAGGGGGCACCTTCCACTTTCAAACCTGGTTTGTCCTTAAGTCCAGCATCATTTCTCAAAATAGCTTCTTTCCCCCAGAAAACAACCAGTGATTCTTTGTGCCAGAGGCATTCCTGCCAGAAGACTAATTGACTCCACTTTTAACTCAGATGGGTCTCTGATGAATAGAATATAGACATGCAGAAAAACAGAATGTCATCTTTGAAGTTGTTGAAATAAGCAAACACCACTTCACCCTGACATGAAATTTGTCCAATTTATGTTTTTGCTTTTTCACTTTCTCGGAATTTCTCCTTTGTCCTCAGGTGACAGTTATAGCACACAGGCATATAATATTTAGTTTGCTTTATGATTTCTTGCACAGTGCTTTATTAAGAGTTTTAGATTTATTAGATTTAGGAAAGTGTGCTTGATGCCCTACTGCATTATTCTATACATTATTCACTAAGAATTACCCACTTCTGTGACTCATTGCACCACACTTAAAATCAGTGGAACTTGCCTATTGTTTATTCTTCATTGTGAAAAAAATAGCTTCCTTTATTTTCCCCGTTTACTATCAAAATACTAGAACACTATGATTATACTCAGTTTTTCAAATTCAAAATGTATTATGCACTGCATTTTCTTTAGAAATTGGATTATATACCTGTAAGTATATATTGCTTAAGAAGCAAGGGGATTAAATATATTATTTCTGCATAAATAATTTCTCTACATTCTCAGTTATTCTCTGTGACATTTGTGAATCTACTTTGATTTATTATCAATTGAAACTTTTAAAAGCCCAATAATCTTAAAAGCCAGCATATACTTAAAGTAATGAACTTAAAAGGGAATCTTCTGAGTAAACATCAATAAACCTAACAGCAATTCAGCCTGAGGGCATTTCTATAGACAGAAACTCTGAGTGTTTCTTTAAAATTTTCATCACACAACTTTCAAAAAAATTTGAAAAACAGAAGCAAAAATGAAAAAAAAAAAATAAGAACAGTACAACAAATGGCAATTGAAGGTTTCACAATCTTGAATTCTCCCCATGAAAAGAACAAATACATGTGGCTGTTGTGTTCAGTATTTTAAAAATATTGCAAAATTTTCCATTTAAAATGCAGATATCTAGTGTACAAGAATTAGACTAATACTCCTGATTGACAAAACTAGCTATAGAGGGATCGGCGTTGTGGCACAGTGGGTAAAGTTGTGGCATGCAGTGCTGACATCCCATATGGGTGCCAGTTCAAGTCCCTGCTGCTCCACTTCCTATCCAGCTCTCTGCTATGGCCTGGGAAAGCAGAAGATGGCCCAGGTGCTTGTGCCCCTGCCCCTGTATGGGAGACCCAGAAGAAGCTCATGGCTCTTGCCTTGGGCGCAGGTCCAGCTGTTGCAACCATTTGGAGAGTGAACCAGCAGATGGAAGACATCTCTCTCTGCCTCTGCCTCTCTGTAGCTCTACCTTTCAAATAAATAAATAAGTCATTTAAAAAACCTATTGAAAACTAGCTGTAGAGGAATACTATCTGACCCTAAACTCATACACGGCACACATTCTCCAAATGCTTGCTGCCCCCCTTTTTGGCAGCTTTCTCCACTACCCATTCATATTAGTCTGGTCTCTGCAGGTATTTGTAGTGGGTTCTCTTGACACAGAGATGAAGATGCACAAATGTCTGCTAATCAGCAGCATACAACCCAGTTGAGATAGGTTAGGTATTCTTCAAGAGTTTTTATAATGCAGACTGCTTCAGTAAAAGAGCTATGATGTAAATGAAGATAATTGCCTACTTAGCACTTTGAACAATTGCAACATTATGCAGCCATTAGACATATCTTAGAAAAATGTCATATGCAAATTTTAAATGATTTAGTTAAATAACTATCAGATCACACAGTTACAAGTAAATGTATTTTGACCTATATCACAAAAAGAACTTAAACTAGATATGCACTATCAAGGTAATACTATCAGCAGATGAATAATCACTCAGAATTATTATGTTAAATTATGTTATGAAAACCTGTCCCTGATCAAAGATTCCCATGTGCACATTAATTGTAACTAATTATATTTTCATTTAAAAAATTTAAAATAACAAATTAAAGTGGTATGCTCCTTTGGAACAGGGGGTAAAGTAAAATGTAAAAATTATTTGACTATAGTTATTGTTGGAAGTTTAAGGTGCAGAGGGAATGGGTAAATACCTGAAAAGGCCTACAGATGATGGCATCTGAGACTTATATTGTTGGTTAAGTAAAATCTTAGTACAGTGATTATTCTAATTCTATTTTTGTCATCACAAAAGTAGTTCATTCTCATTGCAGGTGACTGCATAGAGGATAGAGAAATAAACAAAAATGTAAAAGTCATTTGTAATATTACCTTTTTTTTAAATGGTTCCAGTTACAACATAAGCTACGTCAGGACCAGGGGCATACATTTTGCTCACCAATATATCCAACTACATAGAATAGTGCTTGGTTAAAAGAAACAAAAAAAGTAGGCACTTAGTGTATATTGACAGAATATGGACAGAACATGTAATTTCAAAATTTGGGTTTTATGGCACTCTTAATTTTGTGTTTAATTGTTGTTTAATTGAAAATCATATTGTAAGCATTTTTTCTGTCATTGAAAATTGTAGCAAAATACAACTTAAAATGGCTACATGATGTTCATAATTTCTGAATATTAATGCATCTGCATATTACCACTATAATCAAAATACTTCAGTGAGTATCTCTGGGCATTAAGCAGGTAGTTCCTGATCATTTATGACATAAGTAACGGAAAGGGAAAAGGTAGAACAAAACACATCAACTATTTAAATACTTAGCGTACATGACACTTATATATCTCTATCAGTAGTGAATATTACAGTGATGCTGACCACTATAATTTTTTCAAATATTTCTTTCAATGCTCATATTAATGTAATATTATTACAAAGAGGACAGATTCCATGTAGTTCATTATACTTTTCTTTTTTTCAATTTACCTGACAGGTAGAATTACAGAGAGAGAGAGAGAGAGAGAGAGAGGTCTTCCTTCCACTGGTTCTCTCCCCAAATGGCCGCCATGGCGCTGATCCAAAGCCAGGAGCCAGGTACTTCCTCCTGGTCTCCCACACAGGTGCAGGGACCCAAGCACCTGGGCCATCCTCCACTGCCCTCCCGGGCCACAGAAGAGAGCTGGACTGGAAGAGGAGCAACTGGGACTAGAACCAGCGCCCATATGGGATGCCGGCGCCATAGGTGGAGGATTAACCAAGTGAGTCACGGTGGTGGCCCCCATTATGCAATTTTAATATAATGATACATCCTTCCTTCCCTCTTTCCTTCCTTACTGCCTTCCTTCCTCCTTTCCTTTCTAAATTTTTGAGGTAACACTTTTAATTTACATTCAGACAAAGCTTAATATTCCAATAAATAAAGAATTCAATAAGTAAAAAGGTCATAGTTCAGCAGGAACATAGGCAAGATCTATAATCAAATGAAAAAAATGACCATTTCATTCTCTAGAATTCACTATGTACAATTTATATTAATCACATATTATTAAAACTATAGTGGTGTTATCTTTTTTAACCATTGGTTTGGCAAAGTTTGACAAAACAATATTTATTGCAATACCTGTACAAAGAGGCATTTTATTTTATGTATTTGTTTTTTAATTTTGGCTTCCATTATAAAGCAGAACATGTGATATTTGTTTTTCTATGTCCAGCCTATTTCACTCAACATAGTGTCCTCCAGTTGCATTCATCTTGATGCAAATAGAATTTCATTTTTTGTAGATTAATAATATCCCATTGCTGATAGCCTCTATGATTTGTAATTGTTTTATTACTTACAGTGAATGTTTTTTTCTATGTCAATGACATCACCATTTTACACAAAAATTAACATAGAATTTGGTGTATACAATATATGACATCATCCATAACTGTAAGCATGGGCATAAAAAAGACACACACACACACACACATCCATTGTGCGTTCATTGATCCATATATAATTGTCATGAAATATGTGTATTTTGACTAATGTATAATTATTTGACAGTAAAAATATTAATGTTTGGTACATATAGTCATTTAAAGTATGGAGTATTAAACTCCTGGTCTATATTACACAAAAAAAATATGCTTATGCACTGGCATTATGGCGCAGCAGGTAAAGCCATCGCCTGTGATGCTGGCATCTCATATAAACACTGGTTCAAGACCTGGCTGCTCCGCTTCCAATTCAGCTTCCTGGTAATGCACCTGAGAAAGTACAGGAAGATGGCTCAAGTGCTTGGGCCCCTCCCCTGTACCCACATGAGAGACTTGGAAGAAGCTCCTAGCTCCTGAGCAGCCCAGATCCAGTCATTGTGGCCATTTGGGGTGATCCAGCAGATGAAAAGATTTGCTTTTTTCTGGGCCTTCCTCTGTTTAACTCTTCGCAAATAAATAAGTCACATATATAAATATATATGCATATATGCTTCAGAGAGTAAATTTATGCACACTGCTCTACAAATATGAACTGCCAGAACAAAATCTCACAGGCATTCTATATATGTAAAACTTGACAATTTTAAATACTTTAATACAATTTTATATCAAATATTTTTAGTTCAAAATTAAAAAAGAATATGTCAGGCCGGCGCCGCGGCTCACCAGGCTAATCCTCTGCCTTACGGCGCTGGCACACCGGGTTCTAGTCCCGGTCGGGGCACCGATCCTCTCCCGGTTGCCCCTCTTCCAGGCCAGCTCTCTGCTGTAGCCAGGAAGTGCAGTGGAGGATGGCCCAAGTCCTTGGGCCCTGCACCCCATGGGAGACCAGGAGAAGCACCTGGCTCCTGCCATCGGATCAGCGTGGTGTGCTGGCCGCAGCGCGCCTACCGCAGCGGCCATTGGAGGGCGAACCAATGGCAAAAGGAAGACCTTTCTCTCTGTCTCTCTCTCCCTGTCCACTCTACCTGTTAAAAAAAAAAAAAAAAAAAAAAAAGAATATGTCTATAGTGATGCATTTTAAAATTTCTGTTTTGGATTGCACACTTTTTGGTAATTTTTATATACTAAAAATAGATAAAATCAAATATATGTGCATTGTGTATTTATATATATATTTTTATTAAAAGTCCCCCCACTTTTTCATTTGTGGAGAGGTGTTTAATTTTACCTAACTTCAGAGGAGAAAAAGTGGTATTTAAGTTTTTGAAATGAAGTTGGAAAGGTGGCCTTGGCTGAGTGCTCAGACGGAAATAGCACAGCATGTAAGGAGCCTTGCTTTTCAAAGAGGCTCTCTGCCCTGCCACCACAGGATCCAAATCTGGCTGCTGCTGGCCATCTTTCAAAACCAGCTCATGTAACTAGTGGCAGATGTGGCTGTCTGCAAGTGTGGGAAAATTCATCTGCAGTGCGCACCTGTTGTTTTGCTTAGGCCAGAGTGCAGGTGTGAATACAAAAACTGAAGGGGGAAGTCAACAGCGAAATTAAGAGAGTGATTTTTCCTCTCTTATGATCTGTGTTTTTTTCTTTTTTCTTTTTCCCTCCACCTGAAGGGTTCAAGTTGCTGATGGGAAAATAACCCATGGTAGGCTTTAGCCAATTATCCTAAGACTGTAATTATCATAATATGTCACTATAATATTTGCAAAAAAGAGAATATGAGAAAAACAAGTTTGAAATCCAAAATCTGAAAAAAAAAAAGGAGATAAATTAGACTTCAATCACTGCCTCTGCTTGGACTATTTTGATTTATATTTATGTAAGGAACGTTTTACTGTCAACAAAAATATTGCTACTGTGTGATTACATATTCAACATTTCATTTAATTATAAAACATTTTTAGTTTAAATATACTGTTGAAAAACAATCCTGATATTTTCTTCAATCTTTCAATGGCCAATTATAGTTTAAATATCAAACTTTCTGTACACCAATGGTTCTCAAACTTTACTGTGCATATGAAGCCACTGTTATTTAAATACAGGTTTGGATTTCGGATGGAGCCTGAGCTTTGCCTTTTTAACAAACTCTCAGATAATGCTAATTCTGTTTCCTCCAGGATCCTGGGTTGAATAGCAAGGCTGCATATTACTTATATGATTTCATAATACAAATATGCAAAATAATTTGAACACTATCTTAAAGAGAAATCATTTAACAAATAAAAACCATTAAAGTGTCAAATTCTTAGAAGTAGATTATATACATAGACAATGAATGGAAAACTCAAATATAGCCATAGTTATTTAGTTATGAAATCTTCACATGTTTAAAAAGCCTTCACCTACTTTGAGAAAGATACTGGCTTGAATTCTAACGATACTTGCCTTCAACATGATTTTCCCTTGGTATGGTAGATGGAAGGTATACTTGTCTTCTTGGTATTTATTTTTGATCTAGTCTTGCTCTATTTTTCCCAATTTTACTCTTTATTTTACCTAAGATATTACAAAATTCTCCTTCTCTGACTTAATTTTTGTTATCAAATGGGCTGAAGACCTGAGATCTTTTATTTGGAGACTACTAGTATCTCAATCTTTCCAACACTATTTTTCTCTTATCCCTTTCTACATTGAGTATGGCTCAGAAACCTCCTTAGAATGCCAGGCTTATATTGATTGACTAAATCACAGCCTGTGTTTTTTGTGCCCATGAAGGTTTCAGAAACAGTGTTGTGGACTGAAACACTTCTGGTAATAAAGTGTAAATCCCTACTTTAAGCTACAGTTAGAAATATGTCTAAAATCAGTGAGAGCTGTGGAGAGCTGGATCCTAAGATCCAGCATTTGAAAACAATGCTCTCAAAAAGGTAACTGAATAATTCTCACTCTCAATTGTGGAACAGTAATAATACCTTCCCACAGGTTTTTGTAATAGAGTGTGATGAAAATATACTCCATATAGCATCTGGCATGCAATAAATGATCAATTGTTGGTGAAAAAATAGAGATAAATAATTAGAGGAATGAGAGGTTGTGATTGCCAGAGATTATGAAGTGTTTAAAGTTCTTTCTGAATCAATGCTGACCTGACAGCCAGTATGATACTATCCAATACCACTTTTAGAAAAGTGACTTTTCTGATGTCACTTTGCCATCATCTAGCAATTCTCAGCTTCTCATCAGTTCAACTAATTTTTTATTTGCATGGATTCTTTTCCCCTGGCATCATGCTCAGCACAGTACTTTTTCTTACCTTATTTTCTCAGAAACATTTTTAGGTGGTGTGGAAAAAAAAATGAGTCTTCTCTTACAATATAATAAGGCAATAAAAAAGACTATTTAAATGTATTTCTTCATAAGATATATTAAATATTGTTATTTACATGAGAGTTTTAGAAGTCATTATGGTGCAGTGTGAAAATTTTAAACTGATAAAGGACAGGTAAATTATGTGTAGGTATTTCCAATACACCAAAATATCTCTTTGATGTGCTATTTTGTAATTCATCACTTTCACAGCATAACTATCATGGTGTTAATGGATATTAATATTTAAATTATGAACTAAAATTACTTTCTACCTATATAAGCAGACGTTTCCTATAAAAAAC
Source organism: Lepus europaeus (assembly GCF_033115175.1). NCBI lineage: Eukaryota > Metazoa > Chordata > Mammalia > Lagomorpha > Leporidae > Lepus > Lepus europaeus. The sequence goes on along the minus strand of NC_084838.1, from coordinate 65,508,240 downwards.
TTTAAAACAGGAAGAGATATACAGCAGAAGAGAGTATTTGAACACATTTTATGTTGCGGTTTCTAGATTATCTCTATTTGCTGAGCATATCTGCTGTGTCACATCAGTTTATTGCCTTTCAGCTTCCATCTCCCCTTCTGATATGATAACCAATAGAATTTGTTTAGGTATTCTCCTTTAGAGCAAATAAGATGCTGAACTTCTTTAGCAGAGGGTGGCAGAAGGAAAATATTGGAGGCAGAGGCTGCCTGCAATTTCCAGCCCAGGTCAGGAAGGTTAGTGGTGCTGCTGCAAGGACATCTGGTAGAATGGCCTCAGCAGCGACCAGGCCAGTATTTGACACTTTTGTGACATCTCAGTTTCTGCATGGTGACATCTACACATCAGCCTGGTGTTCCCTGGGCCAGACATCAAGAGTGTGCTCGCATGTAGCCTCCCATGTCCTACAGAGGATCATAATGGCAACTCGTCACCCCTTCTTTGTGGTGCAGGTTCTTAAAGGTCTAGAATCCCACCAGTATGTGGATCCCCACCCCATGCTCAGTCACCAATAGAATACCTGTTTCACCTGCACTATATCACACAGGGTAGCCTGTTTGTGCAGCAGTTTGTGCACCAGCCTGGCCAAACCAGTGAACATCTCTGTTCTCCAGAGGACAAACTACATCTTCACCAGGGAAGGCTAAACCCCTTTCAAGTTATCCATCTTTGGATCAGGCAGACAGCTGTCATAAACAATTTCCCAGGGATGGGTATCTGGCACAGCATCCAATCACATTTGGGATGTCCACATCCCATTTCTGCTTCTGATGTAGCTTCCTGCTAACATGCTTCTTGGAAAGCAGATGATGGCTCAAGTACTGCAGTCTCCACCACTCATGTGGGAGACCAGATGGAGTTCCAGGTTCCTGGCCTCAGCCTGGCCCTACCTCTCATAAGGAAATGATCTCTAGAACAAGTTTTCCTTCGTTATTATAAAAAGCCAATATAGCAGTCTAGATCTAGTGAGGAGATGGAAACCATAAAGTTTAAAAGGGCTATTTTAATATAAATAGTGAGTAGCTGATAAATGTAAGGGTTTTTTTTTCCATTTTATTTGAAAAAGACAGAGGATATTGATTCTATCTACTTATACACTCCCCAAATACTGGCAACAGCCAGTTATTTTCAAAGATTTCTACTGGATCGCAGGTAGTTTATGAGATTCCAGTTTATTCCTCATGGATTTATTTTTATTATCATGATCTCAGATTCTGTCCTCCAGGGTTGGTAAAACATTTAAGAAATATCAAGATGTTAGAGGTACATGCTAATATGCTACTAGATGCTAACCTAAAACATAGGAAATCTAAGATGACTATTTATATTCTTTGCTAAGTATTAACTTTGTCCCTACCACCGATATCTATCATCATAATTTATAAAGGTATTGAGAAAGATGCTTAATTATAGGCAACACCACTGACTCTCCAACACAATTATTTCAATCAATCTCCATGGCTTCCTATTCACACTATCCTTTAACTGAGTTCCCAGACACAAACACCCCTAGAGAAAGGACCATTAATGAATAATATACATTCTCATAAACTGTAGGAATAAAAGAAACCTCATTTTATCTGGGTATGCTGTCATTCTAAAAGATTACATTCCCAATCCTCCCTTACAGTACGTCTGACCAATACACTAAGTTTTGGTCAATGAGATGCAAACAAAAGTGTCCTTACGCAGAACGAAAGAACCATTCTTGCCCCTTTCTTCATCTTACAGATTGTAGCGTGATGACTGGTACTTGAGTAGTCATCTTAGACCATGAGGCAGCATGCTAAGCATAATACAAAGTAAGATAGAAGGAACCTGGGATCCTAATGACAACAGAGCCAACATATCAACCCTAAACTTCTTTTCTTGATCAGAAATACATTTCTATTTTGCATGAGTAACTAGTAATCTTGTTATTTTATTATACAAAGTTCAGCTTAATCTGAAAAGATACATTGGTTTATGTGGGAGTTTTATCATTTCCATGCTTCCAGACTTAGAAGGGAAAGGTGATCTAGAAATAGTAAAGCTTCTGCCTATAAGTACAGAAAAGACCAACAGCTCAATGGAAAGGAAAAGTAGATTTTTCATAGTCTAAAAATTAATTCAGGTTCCCTGCATTAAATAAAAACCTACTATTGGAGGTAGAATTATGAAAAGATAATGTACAGAAAGAAAAAGTTATATGTCTATTGGAAATGGTTTATTATAATATATAGAGAATAAAGTATGTACAGTATAACTGAAGTGGACACAAGATGTTATGAAAATAAAGGATTGGGCCGGCGCTGTGGCTCACTAAGCTAATCCTCCACTTGCGGCACCAGCACTCTGGGTTCTAGTCCAGTTGGGGCACCGGGTAGTAGTCCTGGTTTCTCCTCTTCCAGTCCAGCTATCTGCTGTGGCCCGGGAGGGCAGCGGAGGATGGTCCAAGTGCTTGGGTCCCTGCACCCCCATGGGAGACCGGGAGGAAGAACCTGCCTCCTGGCTTTGGACCACCACAGCGCTGGCCATAGCAGCCATCAGGGGATTGAACCAACGGAAGGAAGACCTTTCTGTCTCTGTCTACAACTCTCTCTCTCACTGTCTAACTCTTCCTGTCAAAAAATAATAAAAAAAAAAAAAGTTTTTTTTTTTTTTTCCAGGAGTGTCTTGGCTTTCCATGCCTACAATACTCTCATGGGCTCTTCAGCCAGATCCGAATGCCTTAAGGGCTGATTCTGAGGCCAGAGTGCTATTTAGGACATCTGCTATTCTATGAGTCTGCTGTGTATCCCACTTCCCATGTTGGATTGTTCTCTTCCTTTTTGATTCTATCAGTTAGTATTAGCAGACACTAGTCTTGTTTGTGTGATCCCTTTGACTCTTAGACCTATCAGTGTGATCAATTGTGAACTGAAATTGATCACTTGGACTAGTGAGATGGCATTGGTACATGCCACCTTGATGGGATTGTATTGGAATCCCCTGGCATGTTTCTAACTCCTAAATTAAAGATCTCTGCGAGTGAGATCCCAGTGGAAAGAACAGGGCCATCAAAGAAGGAGGTACCTTTCTCTGAAGGGAGGAGAGAACTTCGACTTTAACTATGACCCTGTTGGAAAAAGATCGAAGTCGGCGAACTCAAAAGGCTTCCATAGCCTTGGCAACTCATGACTAGAGCCCAGGGAGATTACTGACACCATAAACAAGAGTGTCAAATTGTTAAGTCAACAACAGGAGTCACTGTGTACTTATGTCTCATGTGGGATCTGTCCTTAATGTGTTGTCCAATGTGAATTAATGCTATAACTAGTACTGAAACAGTATTTTACACTTTGTGTTTCTGTGTGGGTGCAAACTGATGAAATCTTTACTTAGTATATACTAAATTGATCTTCTGTATATAAAGATAATTGAAAATGAATCTTGATGTGAATGGAATGGGAGAGGGAGGGGTGCTTGTGGGAGGGAAATTATGGGGGGGGGCATTGTAATCCATAAACTGTACTTTGGAAATTTATATTTACTAATAAAAAAATAAAAAAAAATAAAATAAGAAAAAGTACAAGTACAAAATGAAAAATAGAATTGTATGAAACGATTAGTAAGGGGGCCAGCACTGTGACATAGTAGGCTGAGCCTCCACCTGTAGCAGCAGCATCCCATATGGGCATGGGTTTGAGTCCTGGCTCCTCCACTTCTGATCCAGCTCTCTGCTATTGCCTGAAAAAGCAGCAGAAGATGGCCCAAATGCTTGGGTTCCTGCACCCAGTGGGAGATTTGGAAGAAGCTCCTGACTTCAGATCAGCCCAGCTCCAGCCATTGCAGCCATTGGGAAGTGAACCAGCAGATGAAAGACCTTTCTCTGTCTCTCCCAGTGCCTCCAACTCTACCTCTAAAATAATTTTTTAAAAAAAATTTAGTAAAGTAATCCTGAGGATTGAGAAGGGTAGAGTGGGGTGGGGCTAGTGGCAAGAGATTTTTATTGGCAGGGCTGGTATTGTGGCACTGCAAGTTAAGCCATGTGGGAAGTCAGTATCCCATAATGGTGACTATGCAAGTTCCAGCTGCTCCACTTCCAATGCAGCTCCCTGCTAATGCATTGGGAAAGCAGTGGAAGATGGCCCAAGTACTTGGGCCCCTATACCACTCATGTGCAAGGCCTAGAAAGAGCCCGTGGCTTTAGCTGGGCTTAACCCTGAGTGTTGTGGCCATTTGGGAAGTGAAAAAGCAGATGGAAGACCCTTCTCTCTGTCTCTCCTTCTCACTGTATATAAATCTACCTCTCAAACAAATAAAATCTTAAAAAAAGAAAGGTTTGTATTACAGAAGTGCCTTCTAAGTCTTGGAAAGATTTTTAAGATATTTTCCTATATGTTAGGAATGTCTCTTGACTCTTAATATGATTAGTAATATTCTCCTTCAAGTTGAAGACTAGATTAGACAGAGACAAGAATGAAAGCAGAGTATTTCTCAATAAGAAGAAAAGCTATTATCTTATATCTACTTTATGACAGGCAATGTCACCATCACAATAATCCTATAGGGAAGGCAGTAGGATTACTAGAATTTTGAGTTGAGACTTGGAAAAATTAGGGAGTTACTCAAGTCATTATAGATGATATACTCTAATCTAGTTTTTTTGCTAATTTTGGCTCCTTTGTTATGAACTAAAAAAATTCAAGCAATGGAAATATTTTTAGTCACAACAGCGATTACTTTGCCACATAATTCAGATGAGCACACTTGAGAACACTGAACCATGGCAATGACACTGCATAGTGAGAACAAATGGAAAGGCTATCAGAAGGATGGAATCAACGGACCATAATGTGGAAGGGTGAGAAGAAAGAGAAATACCATGTAATCTTTGGAAACTCTGTTGCTAAACAGAGGAGAGTGGATAAAATCCATCAGTAAGTAGAAGAGTTTTCTTTGGGATAGGTTTAATGTAGGAAAACCTCTGGATATCCAAATGGAAATATTAAGTAGATATTGAATGTACACTTCTGAAACTCAGTAGACAATTTTACACAGGAGACAAAGATTTGGAAGTTGTAACTTTCAAGGCGATGCTTGAAGCCGTGAACATAAGCGAACCATCTAAAGAAAATACACAGAGAGAAAAGTGAAGACATTTGAGGGACATCCTGGTAAACACAGCCATTAAAGGCACTAAAGAAAAAAGGAACTCTCTAAAGGGACCTCAAAACAAATAAGAAATAGAGAAAAGCAAGACAGAGCAGCATCCTGGAAGCAAAGCAAGAAAAATGTTTCCAAAACGAAAAGCCACAGGGGAATCCAGAAACAGAATGAAAAATGAGTGCTTCAGCTTAGCAACAAGGTCAAAAAAGTGGGGGGGGGGTAGACTTCAGATTATTGTAAGGTGAATGCGCAAAACATGAGAATATATAAACTTGGAGCAACACACCTCAGTAAATGTGCTTAATATGAAAAAAAAAATAAAAAGAGGCAACAGTTACAAAAAGTCAAGGAGGTATTTGGGGTTGTTTGCTTTAAGATGAGAAACTTGAAAATGTTGAAATGAAGATGGAGCATATTTAGAAGTAGACATTTTAAAAAAAGCAAATAACTGGTAAAACAGTCTTCAAGAATACAGAAAATACAGAAAGAAGTTTTAAAATACCTAAATTGTCTGAACTAAAAGATTCTTATTCTTGAAGTTCTTTTGGTACCAACTTTGCTAATCACTCATTCTTCCTGAATCCCAATTTTAAATATATATGTATGTGTATCTATCTATACATATAAAATGATACTTCAAAATGTTCTTGAAATAACAGGATTGAAATGTAAATTTATTTTGGTGAAACAGTCACTTCAAATCCATGCATGTGCTTTCATAATATGCATTTTTCACAAATTATTTGATCTCTTAAATGTGCACATACACTCAAATATTATTTTACTTTGTGTGTGCATGTATATATATATATTTCCTTATGTTTGTAGATATGCGTAACCCACATTCAGAGCTAGAACCCTGCAAACCAAGAAATGGGCAGCCAAGAATGCCCTGACCATGATTATTGAGGGAGGATCTTTGAGACCAATGTCTAGAGTGGCCCTTTCTCAGAACATGCTGTGGGTTCAGGATGCCCTCCCAGTTTGCCTCTTCCATGCGAGTCTGAAGGTGCATGGATACAGAGTGTGGGACAACACAAAGCCCTGTAACTCCAACTCTTTAGTTTCAGAAGGCTTGGAGAGAAGAACTCAATTTCAGAGCCATAACAAAGTATGCTTTGTCAGGAGAAAAAAATAATTCATATATAAAATTATATATATATATGTGTGTGTGTGTGTGTGTATAATGTACACACACAGTCGTTGAGAAGAGACAGTTTGTTTTCAATACATAGTGTCACTGTCATTAACCTTGCATGCTTTTCTTGGCAATAAAGTCCTTCTAAAAGAAAACTGCAATTGACTGAGAACACGTTGCCCATCTTTTGGAAATTTTGATTCTCTACTGAGTGCCGTATTTTCTGGGTCTGACAGGCAGGAGAAGCTGCTGAACACATAGACACATTTCAATTAGCCTAGCCCTAATGTTAAAATTGCAGAGAAAAGTGTACATATTTCAGAACATAATAGGATATGGCTACTATATTCAATTAGACCATAAGCTCAATGGAGGTAAAGCTATTCCAAAGCACTCTCAAATCTGTTAACTAATCTTTTATTCTACTTTAGACAGATAAGATAGTTTGATAACCATATTCATCCCAAGCTTGTGTATTAAGAGGTTTGATATCAATAGTTTCTTTTATATAAGAACTGTAGTTTTATGAACTGAATTCTTCTGACGCTAAACCAAACAGAATGAAATATTAAGCACTTGCTCACAACAGAGTAATTCAAGTGTCACTATATTTCTCTATTTATATTCCTTAATCTCATTCAATTAACTCTTTATACCCCACCCCTTGCAGTTTTCAAATCTGACCTTTCAATATTATTCTAAATGCCATGACTTAGGCCCATATTAGAATAACTTTTTTTATAATTTTGACATCATTAAAATAGCTTCTGCCTTCAGAAGAAAAAGTAACACAATGGATATAATTCCTTGTTTCCTTCTAATTTTTTAGATTCAAATGATGACTTAGTACTTTATTGTTAGCTACATCAGCAGTTAGCTTTGCCAAGTGAGGTTGCTAGCTCTTCTAAATGCAAATTAAGAGAAAAAAGAAACAGGGAGCAGTGCATTAGCAGGCAGCAAAATGACATAGTACACAGCCAACAAGGCAATAGTCTTTATTGCAAGCCAGTGCTCCAGGGATGGAGAATTATCACATCAACAGCATTAAATTAAAGACCCCATTCTGTTGGGTCTGTGGAGGGCAGGGGTTGAGTTGGAGGGAATGAGAAACACCTCACTGAACCAGTTATCAGCACTCCTCATTAACTATCAGAGAGGCAATCTTTAGACTTGACGGGATACTCAGTGTCCAGGCTGTGAGAAGATTAAGGAAGAGGTGCACAATCTTCAATTCTTGTGAGCACTTTGACAACAAGAGAGAATCTGCAGTGTTCTCTTAGTTCACAAAGGATATGACTGTTTATTATCAAGAAGTGGATATTAGAAGAACTATTAGTCTCATCTATTCTTGGAGTCTTATTTCATGTTCATAAAAACATCTCTCTTCCTGAAGAGTGCGGCTTGAACTGAAACTGCAGTGACTTTCCACTTTCCTCATCCTATTTCATTACAGAAACACTCGTAAAGACACAATTTTCTCCTATCAATAAATATGTTTGATGTTCCATGGAAGTTCTGCACAATACATGCAGAACAATAGAGTCGGCCTCTGAGATAAATTATTATCAAAACAACATTAAGTGATGAGTCTGCCTCTTGATGCTCTCCTGTGGATGCGATGTGCATGCTCAGTGTGAAAGCAGGATGAACAATAAAACCCATAAGTGATCATCATAAATCCCAAACAGGCATTATCCTTTCTTAAGACATTTTTAAACCTTTTGGAAAAGACTATAAGGTGCAATCTGCTTTTAGAGGCATTCTGCCTTTTTTTAAGAAAATGAAACATTTAGTTAAAGTGTGAGGTGGAACATGCTAGGTTTGGGTGTTTTTTCTTCCACGCAGCAGCCTCAGCCAGCAGCTCCACGTGGATTGTGAAAGTGCTGTAAATGCCCAAATGCTGTTGATGTTGTTCGGGGCAGGACCTTATAATTTACTTTACTTTTGTTTTTTTTTATTTTCAACATATTCCTCTTAAAGGCTTTTTAAAATCTTGCTAAAAGTATCTCAAAAGAGCTGATGCTGTGTGCAGGTTAAGTTGCTGCTGCTGCTTACAAGGCTGGCATCCATTATCAGAGTGCCAGTTTCAGTCTTGGTTCCTCAGTTTCCTGCGAACTTGCTTAGGGGAGCAGAAGATGGCTAAAGTAACTGGGCCCCTGACACCCCCAGGAGACCAGGATGGAATTCCTGCCTCAGGGCTTTGGCCTGACTCAAACTGTGCTGCTCTGGCCATTTAGGGAGTGAACCAGTGGATGGGAGATCGCTCTGCCTCTCTGTTGAGCTTTCATTCTGTCATTCAGATATATAAAGAAATAAACCTTTAAAACATCTTAAAGCACAAAATTGACATAGAGATTACTAGGGAACAAACTAATTTGATGTGACTTATTTATAGATAGAGGTCAAGAAAGGACTGACTTTTTTCAAATTAGACTGATAGCTCTGCTATATTTAACTCAATTCTACATGTTGAACACTCATCAAATACAAAAGTTGGGTGCTCACTGCCAAAATAAATAGGTTTATTTTTTCTTTTGCTGTTCATATTTTTTCACAAGAAGATGCATATACCATGCAAGTAGGAATTTCAGAACTAGACATTTTGTGTTTAAAAATGTCATGCTGACTTTTCTTCAATAGAACCATCTAGATGAGCCTTTATTAATATACAGAAGCCTCTTCCCTTTCATTGCTTCATATCACTTAGATACCATATAAATACACTATCGCATCTCAAGAGAAAAATGAACTAAAGGATTTGCCAACCAAAATTCCAACTAATTTATCACTAGATTTCTGACATGTTCCATTTTCCATGAAGCTTGGAAAAAGTTCAGTGACTATTATTGAGCTTGCTATCATAGAGAGTAAAATTTGGAAAATGCCAGGATCCTAGGAAAAAGTTCTTGTTATCTATTAACTGTTCTTATTATTAGCAACAAATATATGTGTATTTAATAAGCTATATAATATATATATATATATATATATATACACACTTTTAGAATTCTAAGGATATAGTAAGGCAAGGATCGTTTTAAGGATCCCCCTAAAGCAATATGTATTTCATATGCTTTGTAAAGGGATAAAGAAGACTCCCATGGAAAGGGGCATGTATTACTTCTAGGAGTTCTGCAAACTATTTAAAAGCTACTGTAGCTCAAGGGGAAAGGATCCTAACACCCTAGATAGAATACTATTAGTATATATCCTCAGACCCAACAGATTTCATGCCACAGAAATAGGAAACCTATGCCCTCTTCCACAGTGAAGGGGGAGGGGCAGGGAGATCAAACAGAAATATCCAATTTGCTACATGTAGGATAGAGAAAATAAGATTAGAGATTAAGCATCCAGTCAACCACATTGAATGCAGGTGAGGAGACCTAGTCATATCTGTAACAGGGGAAGAGATTTATAAATATTATATACATGTATGTTACCTTTCACAATTTAACACTTTCTCATAATTCATTTCATATAAAAATAACATAAGGCCCAAGAAATATTTTTCTACTTTTATTATTGGCATTCGCATTTTCTGAATCAATAGATGCATCTTAAGAGTTGGGTGGTTCTTTCAATGTTGTACAGTTAGGATGCTGCTGAACTAGGAGTCAAGTATTTCTCTTACAGGTTACCACTTTAATATCAACTAAGTATTAACTAAAACTATGTTGCACTTTTCTTTTTTTTAATTTTTTGACAGGCAGAGTGGACAGTGAGAGAGAGAGACAGAAAGAAAGGTCTTCTTTTTGCCATTGGTTCACCCTCCAATGGCCGCCGCGGTTGGCATGCTGCTGCCGGCGCACCGCGCTGATCCGAATCCAGGAGCTAGGTGCTTCTCCTGGTCTCCCATGGGGTGCAGGGCCCAAGCACTTGGGCTATCCTCCACTGAACTCCCTGGCCACAGCAGAGAGCTGGCCTGGAAGAGGGGCAACCAGGACAGGATTGGTGCCCCAACCAGGACTAGAACCCGGTATGCCGGCGCCACAAGGCGGAGGATTAGCCTATTGAGCTGCGGCGCCGGCCTATGTTGCGCTTTTCAAAGTTGTCTTAGAGGTTATGATCTTTGGAAGCATGGAGTATATCCGATGTGTCTTTTTCTTAGATCTGCTATAAAATCCACTATATGACAACCATTCATTAAGGCAGAAATACTCAATGAGTCAATGAAGGAATACTTCCCATTTCCCCATTTCTGTTAAATTTTCCATTCCATGCACTTCTTAAAACATTCCCAGCAATATGTCATATTATAGGATATAAATGAGGCAACAGTCAATGGCAAGGCTACTCCAGGATGGTTCCAAGGTCAACTTGCTGCTATTGGAATATGTATTACACATTCAAATTCCTGGTTCCCATGACAGATAAACTGAATTGAAATATCATATATACTGAAGTTTGATCATGCTGTAAATAACCTGAAAGTCTTCTTGTAAAGTCTAGTCCATCGATTTTTTAATTTTTTTTTAACTTCTATTTAATGAATATAAATTTCCAAAGTACAGCTTATGGATTACAATGCCCCCCCCCCCCATAACTTCCCTCCCACCCGCAACCCTCCCCTTTCCCGCTCCCTCTCCCCTTCTGTTCACATCAAGATTCATTTTCTTTTTCTTTTTTTTTTTTTTTTTGACAGGCAGAGTGGATAGTGAGAGAAAGAGACAGAGAGGAAGGTCTTCCTTTTTGCCATTGGTTCACTCTCCAATGGCCGCTGCGGCCAGCGTATCTCGCTGATCCGAAGCCAGGAGCCAGGTGCTTCTCCTGGTCTCCCATGCGGGTGCAGGGCCCAAGCACATGGGCCATCCTCCACTGCCTTCCCGGGCCATAGCAGAGAGCTGGCCTGGAAGAGGGGCAACCGGGATAGAATCCGGCGCCCCAACCAGGACTAGAACCTGGTGTGCTGGCACCGCAAGGGCGGAGGATTAGCCTGTTGAGCCACAGCACCAGCCAAGATTCATTTTCAATTCTCTTTATATAAAGAAGATCAGTTTAGCATATATTAAGTAAAGATTTCAACAGTTTGCACCCACATAGAAACACAAAGTGAAAAATACTGTTTCAGTACTAGTTATAGCATTAAATCACAGTGTATAGCACATTAAGGACAGAGATCCTACATGAGGAGTAAGTGCACAGTGACTCCTGTTGTTGACTTAACAATTTGACACTCTTGTTTAAAGCGTCAGTAATCTCCCTAAGCTCTTGTCATGAGTTGCCAAGGCTATGGAAGCCTTTTGAGTTCACTGACTCTGATCATATTTAGACAAGGTCATAGTCAAAGTGGAAGTTCTCTCCTCCCTTCAGAGAAAGGTACCTCCTTCTTTGATGATCTGTTCTTTCCATTGGGATCTCACTTGTGGAGATCTTTCATTTAGGTCTGGTTTGGTTTTTTTTGTTTTTTGTTTTTTTTTGGCCAGAGTGTCTTGGCTTTCCATGCCTGAAATACTCTCACGGGCTTTTCAGCCAGATCTGCACGCCTTAAGGGCTGATTCTGAGGCCAGAGTGCTGTTTAGGACATCCACCATTCTATGAGTCTGCTATATATCTCACTTCCCATGTTGGATCGTTCTCTCCCTTTTTTATTCTATCGGTTAGTATTTGCAGACACTAGTCTTGTTTATGTGATCCCTTTGACTCTTAGACCTATTATTATGATCAATTGTGAACAGAAATTGATCACTTGGACTAGTGAGATGGCATTGGTACATGCCACCTTGATGGGATTGAATTGGAATCCCTTGGTATGTTTCTAACTCTACCGTTTGGGGCAAGTCAGCTTGAGCATGTCCCAAATTGTACATCTCTTCCCTCTCTTATTCCCACTCTTATATTTAACACAGGGATCAATTTTAAGTTAAGTTTCAACACTTAAGAATAACTGTGTATTAATTACAGAGTTCAACCAATGGTATTAAGTAGAACAAACAAACAAAAAATACTAAGAGGGATAACGTATTAAGTTGTTCCTCAACAGTACAGGGCAAGGGCTGATCAAGTCACCGTTTCTCATAGTGTTCATTTCACTTTAACAGGTTTTCTTTTTGGTGCTTGGTTAGTTGTCACCGATCAGGGAGAACATATGATATTTGTCCCTTTGGGATTGGCTTATTTCACTCAGCATAATGTTTTCCAGATTCCTCCATCTTGTTGCAAATGACCCGATTTCATTTTTTTTTTAGTGCTGTATAGTATTCTATGGAGTACATATCCCATAGTTTCTTTATCCCGTCTACTGTTGATGGGCATTTAGATTCATTCCAGGTCTTAGCTATTATGAATTGAGCTGCAATAAACATTAATGTGCAGACCGTTTTTTTGTTTCCCAATTTAATTTCCTTTGTGTAAATTCCAAGGAGTGGGATGGCTGGGTTGAATGGTAGGGTTATATTCAGGTTTCTGAGGAATCTCCAGACAGACTTCCATAATGGCTTTACCAGTTTGCATTCCCACCAATAGTGGGTTAGTGTCCCTTTTTCCCCACATCCTTGCCAGCATCTGTTGTTGGTAGATTTCTGAATATAAGCCATTCTCACTGGGGTGAGGTGGAACCTCATTGTGGTTTTGATTTGCATTTCTCTGATTGCTAGTGATCTTGAACATTTTTTCATGTGCCTGATGGCCATTTGGATTTCCTCTTTTGAAAAATGTCTCTTGAGGTCCTTGGCCCATCTCTTAAGTGGATTGTTTGTTTTGTTGTTGTGGAGTTTCTTGATCTCTTTGTAGATTCTGGTTATTAATCCTTTATCTGTAGCATAGATTGCAAATATTTTTCCCATTCTGTCGGTTGCCTATTCACTCTCCTGACTGTTTCTCAATTTGAAGCAATCCCAATAGTTAATTTTGGCTTTGACTGCCTGCGCCTCCAGGGTCTCTTCCAGGAAGTCTTTGCTGGTGCCAATAGCTTGCAGGGTTTCTCCAATGTTCTATAATAATTTGATGGTGTCGGTCATAGATTTAGGTCTTTAATCCATGTTGAGTGGATTTTTTGTGTAAGGTGTAAGGTAGGGGTCTTGCTTCATGCTTCTGCACGTGGAAATCCACACTCACTGATTAATAGTGCCAGAAATATAATCACTGTTGTTTATAACATTGAAATGCATAATGATCAGTTATAAACCTACAGAGGTAGAGCATGAGCTGGTGAAGTACAAAAAGAGTGTTTGGATCCAACTCTGTCCAGTCCTTGTCCAGTATTCACTCCAGTATATTACCTCCTCTTTGAAAGCTTATAAAACAGACAGGACACAGGCTGTGGAGAAGGGCAAGCATAGGAGTGAAGTTCAGGTAGTGGTTACAGATCCCAGCTGGATTAAGAGAAGCCCATTGGCCAGTGTCCCCAGTGCTGCTCACGTGTGCAAACGTAGAGAGGACTGCAGCCTGGAATATGTCATCAGAGGACCAGGAGCAGATCATGCTGTGGCAGCACAGCAGCTGTTAGCTTCTGTCAGTTTTTACCTGTAGGCAGTTCCAGGTTCCTTCGTAGAAACCACCACGCATCAGCTACTCTGAATTAGAGCGAGGTGATTTTCTGACCAAATTCTGCTCTTCTATATTTTCTTGGGGTTAGGGTAGCAAAAGGCTAAAGAAATTGAACAGCTTAATGTTCAAAGTCTGAGATCATTACCATTTTGTATGACTATAGGAAATCCCTTATGTTTATGCAAACGATGGATGTGTGCCACCATTACTCAAGGACACACAAAAGGCTTACAAGGCCTGTTTAGGAAGTGTTTTCACACACAGCAGGTGGGTACATTCTAGCTGAAGGATCAGCAAAGAACAGTTCACTTTAGAGAAAGAGCCACTTAACACAAGTTTCTGGATTGCACAGAGCCAGTGCTGATGGACATTTGTAGCAAGAATTTTCTCTAGAATGGAAGTCAATAGCTTTTATCTGTAAATGGTTAGACAATAAACATTTTTGACTTTGCAGATCATAAAGTTTTGTCAAAAATACTCAGTTCTGACTTTGAGGCACAAAAGGCAGCCATAAGCTACAGGTAAGTAAATGAGGGTGGTTGTGGTCCAGTGGGAATTTACATGCAAAAGCAGAGAACCAGATTAGGTCTATGAGCCACCATTGTTTACCTAGTCATAGTCTAAAATTTAAAAACAGGTAAAAGATGAGGAAACCACCTTGGTGTTCCTAGCTTCCTTTCTTGCCAGCCAATGGGACTATCTGAATTTTCATTTCCTTCCATGTAACTCAGAAAAGACCTGCCTATGGTTATGCAGTGCTTCAGTGTGGGTAGGGTACTGACAGTAATGACTATTTTTATGACACTTACAAAGCCAGCTAAAAGCTAAGGCTCTATCTCGTTTTATATCCCACTGTTTCTCAGCACCTAGCATAGTGCCTAACAAGTCATAGGACTTAATAAATTTCTAATAAATAAGCCATTCATATGCAGGTAAATTCATACTTCAGAACTACTGGGGAAGAGTTCAGCTCAAATGGCTTTAAATATTGAATGCTGCATTGTGACTTATCGCTGAATGGTTTGATTTAATTAAAAAGAAAATCAAACACTGGAAGAAAAAAAGTCAGCAAGAAAAAGGAAGAAATGAAGGAAGGAAAGGAGAGAGAGAATGCTAAGATGACATGATTTTTTTAAATTCTCATGTGGATTTATGCATGTTTAAATCTCACTGAAGAGAAGCAAGTCCTTATTTGAAACTGAAAAAGTCTCTGTGGGTAGGAACCTTAATTCCATTTAGAGATGAGAACAGACTTTGAGAGGTAAAATCAATAGCTTGCCCCAAACTATGTGGACAGAAACTCAGACATATTTATTCCAAATCTGTTTCCCTCATTAAGAAATCATAACTATATTGATATCAGGTGATGCTGCCTCAGTAAGAGAAGTGAGCTAAATGAAATCACACTGTTGGCATTAGTATTAATTGAACATGGATTTCAGGGTAATTCATAAGTACTATCAGACAGACACAGAGCTATTCAGGGTTCAAAGAAAATTAATTTCTCCTTTCCAAAAGAAAGGCTAAAAGTTGTTGTAGATTCTTTAATTCCTCTGATTTGTTTGTCCTCAGTTTTCCATTTATGTTAATCATTTACCACTTTGTCATGTGGTGATAAAGATAAATGAATTAATTGAATCTACCTGAATAGGTTTTTCTCTGAAAATAAACAGAATTTTGCAAAGTTAGAATTTCACAGTTGAATTGTTTCATCATGTGGGTCAGGAGAATGAGCCAACTGTCACAGTGAAGGCAAACACTGAAATTGGTTGATGTGGTTGTTGAGTTGCTGAACACCTTCCATTTCATTTAATAGGTATTATAAGAGATGATGAGGAATAGAGAGCTTTCCAACAGAGGTTAGAATAATTTCAGTACAGGATTTATTTGAGATAAATTCTTCCCCAATAGTTGTGGAGTATGAATTTGCCTGTATATGAATGGCATTCTTTAATTAAAAATGCATTAAGCCCTATGACTTGTTTCGCTGTATGTTAGGTCCTAGGGAACAGCAGGTGTAACAGATGTTAGACAGGCAAGAGGTGAAACACAGCATGTTGGGGAAAGGGAAAAAAACAAAGGTTACCTATTAGAAGATGTGATTTTAAAAAGAGACCCAGAGGAAGCTCTTGGCTCCTGGTCTGGGCCAGCCTCGGCCTTTGCAGCCATTTGGGGACTGACCCAGCGGGTGTAAGATCCCTCTGATTTTAAAATAATCTTAAAAAAAAAAAAAACAAAAAAAAAACACAAAAAACATTAATTTGCCCATGGAAGTTGGATACTCTTCAAAAATTCCTTCAGAAAACATAGGAAAAGAAATACTAAGAGTACAATAAGTGTGACAAAACAATAGAAAAATATCTTAATCAACAAGGTAAAACCACAAATGATTGTACTGGCCTTTAGCCTAGGCTTGCCCCCATCATGGTTTTCCTCATATATTAATACAGGTCTTAGTTGACACTCTCCATTTTTCTTCTTCATGTAGCCTCTCTTGGTTATCCTCAGTCACCCCAAGAACTTAGCCTATGACACCTGTATTGTAATGCCTAAATCTATGGCCAACCAGAAGGGGGCATTCACATTTCAGTTTTGCTCTTTTAATGACCTATTCCACATTCCCAAATCAGCTCAAATCCATTTACTACACTTGGCAAAATCTGTATTATTCCAAAGACATCATGGTTTGAAAAATGCTTAAAACAGAAAATAAAACTTACTGTTTTCCTACAGAAATGCTAGAAGAAACAAAATAATTCCAATCCCTATCTCCTTCTCAGCAATTTGTTCTTACAAGTACTATAACAACTTAGTCATTATTTTCTACTTTTTACCATAATCATATGATCAATAGCTCTATGAAAAATCTATATATTTACATTTCTACTCCTGAATTTGCAGAAATACAATTACATATGTATAAATTATTATATAATGGTTTATGAAATTTATAATGTATAATATATATTAAATGTGTTCACATATAATTATTTTATTCCTATAAACTGCATGCTTCTTATTCTATATGGCACTTTACAAATGTCTATGTGTGTCTATATATTTATGTATATTAACTTTATTTGCTAATTTAACTTTTATTAGCATAATTCACTACGATAATCCACATCAAACATCACTTACTTTATCTTAGGACATTTTCTTAGTTCCTCTAATGGGAAGTGTGGTTTTCTTTCCAAATTCCCAATTATAGAGAATAGGTGCAACCAACTATTAAAAAAGCAGATATGGACATTTCATATAAAATGTAATGAAATTCTGTTGCAAAAGATTAAAAGTAGAGCCAGCGCCGCAGCTCACTAGGCTAATCCTACGCCTGTGGCACCAGCACCCCGGGTTCTAGTCCTGGTTGGGGCGCTGGTTCTGTCCTGGTTGCCCCTCTTCCAGGCCAGCTCTCTGCTGTGGCCTGGGAAGGCAGTGGAGGATGGCTCAAGTGCTTGGGCCCTGCACCCGCATGGGAGACCAGGAGAAACACCTGACTCCTGGCTTCTGATCAGTGCGGTGCGCCGGCCACAGCGGCCATTGGGGGGTGAACCAAAGGAAAAGTAAGACCTTTCTCTCTGTCTCTCTCTCTCACTGTCCACTCTGCCTGTCAAAAAAATAAAATAAAAAAGATTAAAAGTAGAAAGTTTGTGATCACATGGAGAAGGGTTTAATGCTTAGTTTTGCTGCTCTTTAGCTATGTGTTCTTAGACAAATCACCTCATTCATATAAGAATGTGGTCTGCTTAGATTATAATCTCTAATTTTACTCCCAGATTTAAACTTCTACATATCCTGAAAACATGCAACAAATTTCAGCTATAAATGGTCACAATTATAGTCTGTTTAGTATACAGATCAAGAGTCTCATTTGGCATGCAACTACAGCTACAAGTTATTTTTAAAATGTTAGGTTTGAGCCAGCACCGTGGCTCACTTGGCTAATCCTCCGCCTGCGGCGCTGGCACCTCGGGTTCTAGTCCTGGTTGGTGCGCTGGTTCTGTCCTGGTTGCCCCTCTTCCAGGCCAGCTCTCTGCTGTGGCCCAGGAAGGCAGTGGAGGATGGCTCAAGTGCTTGGGCCCTGCACCCGCATGGGAGACCAGGAGGAAGCACCTGGCTCATGGCTGTGGATCAGTGTAGCGCACTGGCCGCAGCACACCAGCCATGGCGGCCATTTGGGGGGTGAACCAACGGAAAAGGAAGAACTTTCTGTTTCTAACTCTGTCCAAAAAATAATTAATTAATTAATTAGGTTTGACATATTTGCTTTAGAAGAAAGCTGCACATTTTCTTTGGCTCACTGAGTTCTCTATGTATTATTACTTAACCAAAGTGTAGTGTCTTGGCCGGCGCCGTGGCTCAACATGCTAATCCTCCACCTTGCGGCGCCGGCACACCAGGTTCTAGTCCCGGTCGGGGCACCGATCCTGTCCCGGTTGCCCCTCTTCCAGGCCAGCTCTCTGCTGTGGCCAGGGAGTGCAGTGGAGGATGGCCCAAGTGTTTGGGCTCTGCACCCCATGGGAGACCAGGAGAAGCACCTGGCTCCTGCAATCGGAACAGCGTGGTGCGCCGGCCGCAGCGCGCTACCGCGGCGGCCATTGGAGGGTGAACCAACGGCAAAAGGAAGACCTTTCTCTCTGTCTCTCTCTCACTGTCCACTCTGCCTGTCAAAAAAAAAAAAAAAAGTGTAGTGTCTTTTTCTTATTTTCTTATTTGACAGATAGAGTTAGTCAGTGAGAGAGACAGTGAGAAAGGTCTTCCTTCCACTGGTTCACTCCCCAAATGGCTGCTATGGCTGGAGCTATGCCGATCTGAAGCCAGGAGCCAGGTGCTTCCTCCTAGACTCCCATGTGGGTGCAGGGGCCCAAGTACTTGGGCCATCTTCCACTGCCTTCCTGGGCCACAGCAGAGAGCTGGACTGGAAGAGGAGCAACCGGGACTAGAACCTTCACCCATATGAAATGCTGGTGTCGCAGGCAGAGGATTAACCAAGTGAGCCATGGTGCCGGCCCTTTTCTCATTTTCTAAACATAGTCTTTGAAAGTCAGCAGGTTTCAGGCTTAGATTATGTAAAAACTTCCAGGCCAAGTAGGTTCAGCCTCATCCTAAACCCATGAAGATATATGTAGTGTCAGACAACATAAAACAAACAAACAAAAAACAAAACAAACAAGTTGTCATCTGTGTATTCTAAGTGCATCTTTTCCTGTCTCCGTTGATGGCACTAGATACAGCAGAACATGAGAGCAATCATCCAAAACTAGCAGGGAGCATCATCCTACAATAGAAAAACAATCACAGCCTCTTTTCAATGATAGAAACAAACAGCCAGACAGCCATTTGCTGGGAAGTTAAAGCAAAATTTTAATTATTGGAAAATATAGATAATTGGAAGTGATAAATCATTATTCCTCAATAAAAGCTCAATGCTGACACTAATCCTCTGCAAGAAATTCACCACAGTGTTATGAAAAGTTTGCTAACAGCCATTGTAATTAGGGTGAAGTGTTATCTCATTGTGCTTTTCATTTATAGTCTCCGATAAGTAGTGATGTTCAGTGTTTTTTATATACCTGTTGACTACTTAAATGTCTTCTTTTCAGGAAACTCCAGGTATGTCATTTGCCCAGCTTCAATTATTTTGGTTGTGTTTGTTGCTATTGAGTTGAGTTCCTATATATTCTGTGTGTTAACCCCTTACCAAACCATAGTATGCAAATATTGGTTCTCATTCTTTGGGTTGTCTGGTTACTCTGTTGTTTCTTTATTGAGTAGAATCTATTCAGCTTGATGTAACCATAATTGCCTATTTTTGCTTCTGTTTCTGTGCTTTTGGGGTTTTATCCAAAAATTCCTTAATTCAATTTCATAAAGCATTTCCCCTATGTTTGCTTCTTAGAGTTTCTTAGTTTTAGGTCTTACATTTAAACCTTTAACTCATTTTGAGTTGATCTGTATACTCAAATACACAGGGAATTAGGTCTGGTTTCATTCTTCTGCATACTGGTATGCAATATTTTTAGCACTATTAATAAGACTGTTCTTTACTCAATGTGCATTCCTAGTGCCATTTCTGATAATCAGTTGGTGAAAGACAAAATAAGCTCTGGCAAGGATGTAGAGAAAAGGGAATCCTTATGTACTATTGGTAGGAATGTAAATTAGTATATCCAGTATGGAAAATTATGTGGAGGTTCCTAAAAATTAAAAATGGATCACCACATGACCCAGAAATGCCACTATTGGGTATATACACAAAGAAATGAAATCAATATATTGAAAAGGTATCTGTACTCTGTTTATTGCAGCACTATTCACATTAGTCAAGATATGAAGTCAACCTAAGTATCTGTAAGTTAGGAAAATAAAATGTGATATACACACATACACACACACACAGAGTAGTATACACAATACTATTCAATATAGGAAAAACAGGAAATCATGCCATTTTGACAACATGGAGGAACCTAGAGGACAGCTGTTAAGTGATGACACAAAGACAAATACCACATCATCCCACTCATTTATGAAATCTAAAAACCTGATTTCTTGGAAGCAGAAAATAGAACAGTGGTTACAAAAGGTTGCAAAGGGAAGGGAGAGAGGAAGAAGTTGACCAGAGAGTATGAAGTCACTGTTATATAGGAGAAATACATTTTAATAGGATGAACATTGTTAATGCAAAATAGCTAGAAGATTTTGAATGTTTCACCACAAAAATCCATAAATGATTTGGGTGATGAATATCCTAATTATCCTTATTTTGACATTATCAAGGTATAGATGGAGCAAGAAATTACATTTTACCACATAAACATGTACAGTTATTGTGTCAGTTAGAAATAAAGTTTATAAAATCGCTTCTCAGCCTTTTGGCTAAGATCAAGTATAGAAATAAAGTTTATAATGGAAAATACATTTATTTTAGCAGTAAAAAAAAACTGCTCAGAACATGGCAAGTAAGTTATAAGTAATTTCAATACAGGAGATACTAGGAAAAAATATTACAACTAATATGAGTTACTTAAATGTGGCCTTGTCTCCTTGTTTGTTTTGACCTGGATATTATTATTTTAACTTTCAAACCATTATATGGGACATGAAATCTGGACCTCAAGGATTTTACTAGGGAGCTCCAAATGATAACTTGGAAAAGTACATAATAAATAATTTACAGGCAGATAAAGATAGAAATGTAGCACTGTGGGTGATGAGAAAGTTGTGGCTGACTTCACAGAGGATGCGATTTGAGCTAGGCACTGATGGCTGAGGAGAAGTAGCTAGATGGAAATGAAAGGAGGCATCTCACAGAGAAGGAGGATTAATATCTAAGAGCAGAGGATGTCCTTGGGAACCAGTATGGAAAATGGGAAGGTATGAGACAAAAGATATTAGGAAGCCAAATTATGGCCAGTGAGTAGGGAAATTCAGAATCATAGTTGTTGAGGGATTTGTGGTTTACCCTGTAGAAAGGAGTCACCAGGGGCAGGTGCCATGGCTCACTTGGTTAATCCTCTGACTATGGTGCCATCATCCCATATGGGTGCTGGGTTCTAGTCCCGGTTGCTCCTGTTCCAGTCCAGCTCTCTGCTGTGGCCCGGGAAGGCAGTGAAGGATGGCCCAAGTGCTTGGGCCCCTGCACCCGCATGGGAGACCAGGAGGAAGCATCTGGCTCTTGGCTTCGGATCAGAGCAGGGCGCCGGCCACAGCGGCCAATTTGGGGGTGAACCAGCGGAAGGAAGACCTTTGTCTCTCTCTCTCTCACTAATTCTGCCTGTCAAATAAAAATAAATAAATAAATAAAAATAAAAAAGAAAGGAGTTGCCAAAGATCTCATTAAAATCTAATTCAGGGGCAGGCATTTGGCCCTGTGATTAAGAGCTGTGACCCACACCAGTGTGAGTGGGTTTGACTCCAGCTTCCTCCTCATGCAGTCACCAAGAGGTAGTGATACTAGTTCAAATGAATTAGGTTTCCAAAATCCAAATGGAAAACTTGGATTGAATTCCAAGCTCCTAGTTTCAGCCTGGCCCATTCCCAGCCACCACAGGAATTCGAGGAACAACCCAACAGATGAGATTAAGAGAATTCAGTTTGTGGAAAACGGTATCAAAGGGGCTGGTATTGTGGGTAAAGCCGCTGCCTGTTTTGCTAGCATCCCATAGGTGTTGGTTCAGGACTCTAGCTGCTCCACTTTTGATTCAGCTCCCTGTTAATGCAAATAGCACAGAAAGATGGCTCAAGTGCTTGGCACCCATGTTGGAGACATGGAAGCAGCTACTGGCTTCAGTCTGGCCCAGCCCTGGCCGTTGCAATCATTTAGGGAATGAAACAGCAGATGGGAGATCTTACATTCTCTCCATAAGTCTGCCTTTCAATTAAACAAATCTTTATTTTTTTTAAATGAAATTAAGTTAATTTGGTGAAAAAGTTTTGAAATTCATGGACAATTTTCTTCAATCATTAATTTTAGAAAAGCTTTGAAAATTTATATTTGGAACTAGGAGATAGAAAGATGATGAGGTCTTCCATTCACTGTTTCATTCTCTAAATGGCTGCAAAGGCAGGGGCTGGATGAGATCAAAGTTAACAGCCTGGAACTCCATCTGCATCTCCCGTGAGGGTGGCAGAGACTCAAGGACTTGGGCCATCATCTGCTGCATCCCAGATGCATTAGCTGGAAGCTGGATTGGAAGCAAACGTGGACTTGAATGAAAACGCCAGAATAAACTTATGATTTAATACCTTTTCCTTGAGCTAGTAAAAATACCACCGTATATTGTTTTCAGTTCTACCGCATATACTCTAGATGTACAGTTAACAGAATAAGAGTTTCTAGAGATCATAAGGTGATTTCTTAATGAAATTGTTGCCTCGGCTCATACTGATCTATGTTATAGTTGTTCTACAAAAAATTAAAAATTCTTCTAAAAGTGCTTCCTACAGGGAAAAACTGTGAATTTAGCAAGCAGGAATCTCTTATAAAAAGAAAAAAATTTAAGTATGACTATCCGCTTGAAATTTAGGAAGTTCATTCACTTTTCTCAAGAATATATCAGGATAATATGTGTTATCTTCTCCAGTGCAAATCATTAACAAATAGACTGTATATACATGCAGCATAACTTATCCATCGTTTCCACATACATCACTAACTCAAATTTGGAAGTATATTTGGTTATTAACTTGTCCTTTTTATTTACCACTAAGAAACATGTTATCTGAACATGAATCCTGATCTTTTTTTTACTGTTTTCTTTAAAAAGGATTTATTTTTATTTATTTAGAAGAGTTACAGAGAGAATTAGAGACGCAGAGAGAGAGGTCTTCCATCCTCTGGTTCACTCCCCAAATGGCCACAACAACCTGAGCTGAGCTGATCTGGAGCCAGGAGCTGCTTCCAGGTACAAGCAGCCATCCTTCGCTGCTTTCCCAGGTGTATTAGCAGGGAGCTGGATCAGAAATGAAGTAGCCAGGACTTGAACTGGTTTTCACATGGGATGTTTGCACTGAAGGTCCAGGCTTTAACCCACTGCGCCACAGTGCCAGCCATGCCCTCTTCCCCCCTTTTTTTCTTTTACATAAAGGATAATACTCATTACCAAACAGCACTATGTTCATCCTGACCAAAGCAGCTTCAATTGTATGTCAAAAAAGTCCAGATCATAGGAATGAGATATTGAATCCTATCGAAATTACATGTGACAAAATTCTGCCCAAATATGTATACATTAGAAACCTGTGTGTGTGTGTATATATATATATATATATATATATATATACACATATTTCATAATATACTGAAATTTCTGTGAACATTTAAATATCTGAAAACACCTAATGTTGTATCAGGTACTTAATGACTCTCAATAAATTTTAGTTTATTTCCTTGATTTTCTGCTTTGATTTCCCTATTTTTTAAAGAGAGATAGGGAAAAGGGGTCATTTTCACTGCAATTCCAGTAATTGAAATACCTGCGCAACTCCAGGGCTGAGGTAGTGTATGAGAGCAAGCGTCATAAATACTACTAATTGTGACCATTTGTTACATTAAATAAAACTATGTTTATACATATAAGTGTGCTTTACCACTACTTGAACAATTTTCTGATTAAATTAATACCATTGACTACCATGGGGGAGGGAAATAATTGATCATATCTTTAACCACATAAAACTCATGTTTCATAATACAGCCACCAAAATATGAACACATGATAAAAATGAAATCTTTCACAGCAGTGTGTCTATCTCATTAAAGATATAATTAAAGAAGTCAATTCTAAAGCTCAAAAATCCTGATATCCTATTTGAGTAGATTTCTGTGCATACTACATATACTTTAATTTGAATGGCCATAGAGTTAAGTATTTGACTTCCCACTGTGTTAATGGGAACTCTAAGTACTAGCTCCCACAGAGCGGGGATTACAAGTTACTTTTATGTGGGGTACTTGTGCTACTTTGAATGTTAGCTGCACTGTGAGATAACCAGTTACAGAAGTAAGACATGTATATAAACTGAAGGGTATAAAGAGAAGATTTGAGATGAAAATAGGAAATATGGAATCCAGACAAACAGATGGATTAGATGCCATTTGATGTTTAACAATATATTGAGCAAATGATACTTACTGTTTGAACAAGAGAACATGTTTTCACTATTTAAAAGATGCTTTAGATCAACAAAGTGTTCATTTATTTATGCCTAAAAAGACATCTGTAACCAGATAAAATGGAATCAATCTTGCTTCATGAAGTTATAAGATTGTCCATAGAAAACAGGGGAAAAAGTTATATATCTGGATAATTTTTGCTTTAAAAGTATATTGATAGTTTATAGCAGAAGATGGTACACATACACATATCCTGAACCCATATGTGAGACCTGAAAGAAGCTCCTGGTTTCTGGCATTGGATCAACCCATCTCTGGCCATTACAGACATCTGGGGAGTGCACGAGGGGATAGAAGATTTCACACTAACTCGGCCTTTCAAATAAATAAATACTTAAAAAAGAATAAGCCAGAAACCCAGAAGTAATTGTCAACAACACTTATTTCACTCCAAACTATATCCAATATCAAGCCTTTTCAATTTTTTTTCCCCCCTAGGGATTAGTGCTGTGATAGAGCAGATAAAGCTGCTGCCTGCAGTACCAGCATCCCATAAGGGCACTGTTCAAGTCCTGGCTGTTGAACCGCCGATCCAGCTCTCTGCTATGGTCTGAGAAAGTAGTGAAAGATGGCCCAAGGCCTTGGGCCCCTGCACCCATATGGGAGACCTAGAGGAAGCTCCTTGCTTCTGGCTTTGGACCAGCACAGTTCCAACCATTGTGGCCACCTGGGAAGTGAACCAGCGGATGGAAGACCCCTTTCTCTCTCTGTAACTCTGCCTTTCAAATAAATAAATCTTTAAAAAAAAAAGTTTTTGGGCCCCTGTACCAGCATGGGACACCCAGAAGAAGCTCTTGGTCTCTGGTTTCAGAACAGCCCAGCTCCGGCCGTTGCAGCCATTTGGGGAGTGTTCCAGTGGATGGAAGCTCTCTCTGCCTCTGCAACCCTGCCTTTCCGATAAATAAATCGTTCAAAAAGTCTTCCTTCTAAATACTTAATCCCCTTCCCGACATTTTTACTACCAGTACTCCCTGCTCTGTGGGAGCTAGTACTTAGAGTTCCCATTAACACAGTGGGAAGTCACAGACTTCACTCTACAGCCATTCAAATTAAACTATATGTAGTATGCACAGAAATCTACTCAAATCAGATATCAGGATTTTTGAGCTTTAGAATTGACTTCTTTAATTATATCTTTGGTGACATAGAAACACTGCTGTGAAAGATTTCATTTTTATCAAGTGTTCATGATACAATCAATCACCATTCTTCACCTGGAAAATCTCATATCTTTAGTTTGCTTAATTGTATTGGGTCCTCTTCCAAACAGAGTGTTATTGCTATGTGTCTCCATTGTTCTTAAAGAAAGGATGCATAGTCCTCACCAACATAAACATGACTTTCTCCAGCTTCATCTAAGAGTAATAGAAGCCTGCTTGCTCAGACCCAGCACTACCGCAGTTTTTTAGTTATTTTCTCAAGACACAGAACATTTACACATCTCTGCCTGCAATGCTTTTCTGCCCATCACTTACTCATTCATTTCCTTGATTTCTTCTAAAGCTTCAAGAAAATCCTTCTAGATATTACATTTTACTAGTAAAGGTTTTCCAACATGATGTAGGACTCTTTCAAATTTGTGATTTTCTATTTCTTTCATTTGCTGATTGTGGCAGATATTTTGGTTGACTCTCAAAAATCCAGCTAATCTTAGATAATTAGTTTAGATCAAGCATATTAATCCTGTTCCCCAATGATATATTCAAGGAGATAAGTAATTTCCTTCTACATTGATAAAATTTAGGATGAGATGACTTAAAAAGTTCACAGAGAAACTGAGTTAAAAGGTAAGTTTATTTTGGTGCACAAACTTTTGAAATGCAAGAATACTGATAGCTTTTCCATAATACACACTTTCCATAGACTTCTCATTTTTCTCTCCAAGATGACACTTCATTCTAGCTATGAGTGGACTAGGATGTTATGGCTGAGAATCCAGATGTTTAAATAGGAGGGAATCAAGGGTCACCATCACTTCAAGCACAGCAGACAGCTTACTGTTTGCCAGATTATTTAATTCCACCTGGAATTAGGGGTCTTTTCTCCACAGCCTTCATTTTTAGCTCAAGTTTCTTCTTCTAACTTTTACTTGAAAGCATCACTGTCTTCATCCAGAACTTTTTGAAGAATGTATATGATGAAAGGAAGGGAGAGAGGGAGGAAGAATGGAGAGAAGAAGGGAGGAGGGAGAGAGTGGGGAGCAGAGAGGAGGGATAGAGGAGAGAGAATGAACGGACATGAATGTCAGCACCCAATCTGCTCTATTTGAATTAAGAAAAAATCTGATAGGGCACTTCTGAGAATTTCATCTTTACTTCTATGACAGAGACTAAAGCAGAAACATTCTTTTTTTTTTCCTTGCTGGACATTTTATGTTTGGATGTAGTCTGACCCTGCAGCCAACAGATTACAGCCAGTTTGAGGATGAAGCCAACACCCAAAGCAGTGGAGCTGACAGAAAGATTAAGGTAGTTAGTGATACCACGGAGACATTTCATCATTTAACCTTGCTTTAGTCCATGTGTTCCGTTTACAGAGAAGCATATTCTTGATAATTCATAAACATTAGAATTTGTCACAATTCTAGAGGCTGGGACCTCTAGGACCAAGGTACTAGCAGGGGTAGTGTCTGGTGAGAGTACAGTCTCTGCCTTCATATGTTGCCTTGAATGCCATGTCCCCACATGTCAAAAAGTAGTAGAACACAATGAACCAAACTACCTTTGTGAAACCTTTTTTATGTCAGCAATAATATGGTCACAGAATCTCTGCCTCCCAAAAGGCCACACTTTCCAGCACTGCTGCTTTGGGGATTAAGTTTCCAGTACACAAATTTCCAAGCTCATTCAAACTATAATAAACCTCAAATTTCTCCAATATCTAGATTAATTAGTATTTGTTGGGGCTGGTGCTGTGGCTTACCGGGTAAAGCCATCACCTGCAGTACTGCATCCCATATTGATGTTGGTTCAAGTCCAGGCTGCTCCACTTTCAATTATGGCCTGGTAAAGCAGTAGAAGATGGCCCAAGTCCTTGGGCTACTATATTCTTGTGGAAGACCTAGAAGAAGCTCCAGGTTCCTGGATCCAGACTGGCCCAGCTCCTGCCATTGTGGCCATTTGAGGAGTAAACCAAATCATGGAAGACCTCTCTCTTTCTAACTATGCCTTTCAAATAAATAAATCTTTTCAAAAGTATTCTTTGTTAATGACTAACTACTAAAATAAAATATATTGTTGCACCTATTTCCTGAAGCATAGACTATATTTATCTCTGTTTCTGCAAAATATGATGCTCAATAACTAAAATTATTTGGATATTCTCTGGTCATGAAGAGAATAGTCAATATATCATTTCTCTCATTCTATAGATGTCACTTTTTTGTCAGTAGATTTGTATATGAGAATTACTGTGAAGCTTTTAAAAAATACATACACCTTTGAGGTATCCTCCAAATTCTGTGCTGGTAGATCTAGAATGGTTGATATGCACATATATTTACATTTCAGGACTCTATCAAGTATTTCTGACTTGTTTCCAAGGATTGGATCCATTGTTCTTTGTATACTGTACTTCTGCCAATTAGGTTTAAATTTGCATTAATACTTTGGTGATCCTATTATATAAACTATTCATCCTGAATTCATTATAGCTGGGAGGAAGATCAGTTTCTTCAAAACTGCACTGTTTGCCAGAAAGCGAGAGAACAAGAGCAAGGGAATGAGAGCGAGAGTGAAATAAGTTGTTATATAGAATGTGAACCATCAACTATAGACTAATTACAGCAGCCTATGAGAAGATACAATTTATCGACTGTAAGAACAGTAAGAAACATTATTTGTTTCCTTTTCTCTTGGTAACTGAACCTTATTTTTTCTAAGTGACTTGTCCCAACACGTTTATCCCATGTGGTATGAGCAGAACTGGACCAAATCTTGATCCACAGGAAAATATGCAGCATACCAACTACAAAAAAAGATCAGGGCACTCCATTCTTTCTGTCAGCAGTCAGAGGCTCAGTGGCTTGCAAATGGTCTAAATACAGCCAGTGAACTACAATGTGATTTTGGCTGGGAGTGCTCAGAGTCCAGCATTCTCCCCTGCAGTGTACCAAAGTTGAACCAAAATGAGATCCTAGATCCAGTGTAATAATTTTAAGAAATTAGGGTAAAAGGCCCCCCTGAAAGCAGTGAAGTAGGAATGAGAGTCCATAAGGGGATAACAAGGTTCCAATGACATAGTTCTTTATCTTCTGCCATGCCAGAGGCTTCTGCACCTTTCATTTAGTTGAGGGCAATAAATCATCATTCCACTTATGACAGGATAAATCAGGTTTTCTGTCACTTGAGGAGTTACACCTGATACAATGAAGAGCAACTTTTCAGTTTTAAGCATATTCACATAGAAGATAAGTCCTTAAGAGATAAGAAGTTTTAACAATTAGAACTCCTCTGCACTTCTAATTGTTAGATGAACTCCTATGCAGGCATCAGACAAGGCCTTACTTGAAAGGGACATTTAAAAAAAGAAAAAAAAAAAAACAAAACAAAACAAAACATAGTACCAGAATAATAATGGTCTTGATGACATTTCTGAGATTGGAAAGTTTCAGGGCAATCCTAGGCAAAACAGTAATTCAAAAAGAAGAAAGAAGGGAGTCTTAAGGGGGTGTCCTTTGGCCCTTGGCCACCTGTCTGGTTCTGTGATTGCTAAGAAGCTATTGTAAATAATGGATATTTAAGGCGAGCATACTACATGCCAGGCACTGCAGGCACTAAGTGATTTGAATTGACTGATCTGGTCTGAGTCAACTCAAGACCAAATCCAATTGGCTTGCTGCCAAAGTAGCTTTACATACCTAACAGGTTGTGATACTTCACACAGACAGTGCTGTATCAGCAGAAATTATTAATGATTTTGGCAGCCAACAAGCTCCGCGAGGTCATAACAAAAGCTACAGCTTTAAATAGCTTGGTAGAAAAACCCAATGGGGCAGAAGGGAATTGCAATGGGCTCCCCGAACTGTTCTGTTGATGTTACTGAGCAAATATAGCTCCTCAAGTTGTTTTCGTTCCATCAAAATCATGATACTCTTGAGTGTTGGCAAGGAAATATCAGGTAATGAGATTGCAGTGAACATGCCTTTCATCAGCTGAAAATCTTTAATTGTAATTGCAGCATGTAATGGTGTAATTAGTTGTCTAAGTGACAGGATAGTCTCAAATCTTTCCTAGTGTTTTGCAAAAAAGACCATTACGTTTCCATAAACCTTTCTTTAAATGAGATGACAAGCAGGTAGGGAAAGGTGTTCATTTTTAACCCCATGAACTGAGTATACTCACAGCTAGAAATGATATGAGGCTATATGAAAGAGATTACATTGCTATTCAGGTAAGTGTTGATCCCAAAGAAATCACACACCAAAGCAAATAATATGCACCACATTTTAAACAACTCAAGATACTATAAATACATTTGCTTCCTCGATCACAGACACAACCTTGAAAAACAGGTATTTGCCTCACTCTACATACAAGGCAACTAGAATTAAGAGTCACTATTTAATGTAGTTAGGGTTATAGCTTGTTATGTGGCAGAAACAGGGCTGTAATTTATACCTAGAATAAAATCTGAGTATCAAAATTCAAATTTAATTGTCCCTAGAACAAAATGCTTTGTTTTCCAAACTTTAGAATATTGGTCCTTCAATTTTTCTATGTATGAGAATTACAAAGAAGCTTTCTAAAGTGTGGTAAAGAGAGAGAGTGAAAGGGATATTTGAGTTGGTAAGCTATAGATTTAACTACAAAAAATAAGCAATTTAATTCCTTGGGGAATTTTGAGGTAGGTATTCCTTACACTGCATAGTCTACAGTGTCTTTTTAAAGAACCATGTATGACAAGCCTGAAGATTTTTATACATGAAAATCATAGAATGAAGACTCTAATGCAAACTTGATGACAAAGAGTAACATGTAAAAAGAGACTTACACTTAATCAGGACCAGTCTCATAAAATGCTGCAGGCTTTGCTATTCTATTAAAAAATGAGGTCTCAATCACTATGTTCAAATGGGATTTGTTATTCCAGGACTCTTAGTAAAACAGCTTTTTCATCTGTACCTGTTTCAGTGGAGATAATTCTAGAATGAGCACGTTGAACTCAAGAAAGGATTCTTCTTCATGAAGAAACATTTCTCTAGGCAACTGAGGTTGATAGATGTGATAGCAGATCTTTGCTTAGTGTCCTTGTCTGATAAAATTAATCCATACCCGCCTTTAAATACATTATAAAAAATGGAAAAGGAATAAAACAAAGCCTATTTTTCCAAATTAAAAATCTTGAAAAGGCCTTTTTTGTCTATTGTTATATTATTAGTCACTGCCAAATTGCAAGTTATATGAACAATTGTCCTTAGATAATAGTGCTTTGAGTTAACTATAAAGCTATTTTTTCCCAAAATATATGAGTTGCAAAACACAATAAACCTTAGTTTTCTAAGATAGTTATTTTGAAACCAATTTTGCCTTAATTTTAACATTATTTAAGAATTATTTGATACTCATTCATATTTCAATATCCTACAATTTTTACTATTGTATGAATTTGCCTGTTTAGTAATTATGCCAGTGTTATTTATTTTAACAGGAAGATTTATGAATTTCAAGGATGTGTTTTTTTTAAATGCTGGTCCTTTAAGGATTTTTTGTGAATAAATGTAAATATTCTACAGACAAAATTGTTACTGACAATCATATTTATTCATAAAAGTATTTATACAGATCTCATTAGGTATAGCAGAAAGATACATGAATATTATTTTAGCCTTGATCAATGATCTTAACATTTTGCATTCACTTTGTGTAGGAAATGGGAAGACTGTAAGTGGTGAGAGTTGACTAGAGCTAGAAGAAGATCAAAGAAACTTGGGACAGAAAAATATTTTGCTTCTCTAAGTTTCTCTATTTAATACAACAGAAATAAGTAGTCTGCTCGTTGATATTAGTACAGTCTTTACCTCCTTGCATAGATTGTTTAGTCTCAGAATTACAATTTTCAAATTATTTGATCTGAATAGATTTCCATGCTGGTTAAAATTATCCTGTACATGGGAGCAGGCATTGACACAGTAGTTAAGATACCATCTGGGGCTCCCTTGTCCCACATCAGAGTCCCTCTGAGTTCTGGCTCTGCTGCCATCCAAATTCCAGCTGCCTATCTGTATACACATTGGGAGGTAACAGGTAATGGCTCAAGTAGTTGGGTCCCTGTCACTCACAGAGGAACTCAGACTCTTGGCCTTAGCCTGACCCAGCCCTGGCTACTGCAGGAATTGGATAGGGAGACAGCCAGGGGATGAGATCTCTGATTTTCAAAACAAATGTTTTTAAAAATGACTATTTTTGATTTTCAAAAGTGTATTTTTAAAAGTGACTTACTACTATATTTGTCATTTCATTTGTGAAGTAATAAAAATAATGGATATTTTTTTCTGTGAGACCCAAGTTTGAACCTTCACTCTTAGAATAAGAGAACTTGGGTGAACTTAATTCTCATTGAGTGTTTTTTCTCACATGTAAAACAGGGATCCTACTTATTTCTATGTCCTGTTCTCCTGAAAAAACACTACACATTTCTGAGAAAAGCTGGTTAATACTTATTTTTGAAAAAACAAAACTAATGTAGGCTTCGATTTTAATTTTTTCCTTATAGAAATGATCAGAATTCTTTTTTTTTCTATTTGTATCACGGAAACATCAAGTCATTAAGCAACCAAAGCATTCCTAATTAACATTTTTTTCCCAACTTGAGACTCTGTACAGTGATTTATCTTAGGATTTTTGGTATGTTCAAGGAGTGTATCAAAACACACATACAGAATCAAACCAACCTAGGTGTTTCCTCTTACTATTTTAAGTAATATTTTATTTCTGTGATACTTATTGCATATTCCCAAATTTCTTTGTGTCTTTTTGTCTAATATTTTGGTGTTAATCTTCACTATTTTAACGCTCGTGTCTTTACTTTTCTCCTGAAGTATATAAAGATATTAGAGTGTAGTACATTTTAAAGCCAACTAATTTCCATCATAATTCTATGCAAATTTTGCATACAATTTTCATGTATATACAGTATCCTCTTCATAAATGAGACATCTGTGTTTGCTGTTGTGTTAGTATAGAATAAGATTCATGTTTATTTGTATTAAGATAGATGTTCACAATTACCTTTAGTTTCAAGATACTTTCGATTTTAATCTTCCAGCTGGGATGATACTCAT
Source organism: Lepus europaeus (assembly GCF_033115175.1). Lineage (NCBI taxonomy): Eukaryota > Metazoa > Chordata > Mammalia > Lagomorpha > Leporidae > Lepus > Lepus europaeus. The sequence continues at coordinate 65,475,486 of NC_084838.1, read as the reverse complement.
TCTGCCTGAATTGTATATTTAGAATTTCATTTATGAATGGTGTGATGATGGCAACAGTTCTATAAATGTCTTTATTTTGCTTCTGCTCTTGACAGAAAGTTTCACTGGATACTATTAAGATATAGATATGTAGATAAACTGTGTGTGTGTCTGTGTCTTTCCTTTGCATATATAAGACATTATTCTTCTGTCTTCCAATTCCTTTTTTTTTTTTTTTTTTGGACAGGCGGAGTTAGACAGTGAGAGAGAGAGAGAGAGAGAGAGAGAGAGAGAGAAAGGTCTTCTTTTATCTGGCCCCCAATTTCCATTTGAAAATCATTTAACAGAATATTATAAGCCCTTAGAAATTTTCTTGTTCCCTCTGGGTATTAAGTTCCTCTCTGTTTCTTCTGCTGTTTTACTAAGATGTGTCTGTATGTGAATGTTATTTATCTGTTTATGATGAGATACAGTGTTTTTAAACAATGCTTGAATGTCCTATCATCCCCATTTTCTTACTAACCTATGGAAACACCTATTTTTTAGACCCTGACACACTTCCCTCCTGTTTCTAAAGTTTTTAGCTGTACACTAAATTCTAAATAACTTTCTTATTATCTATCATCTGTATCCAGGCTACTCTATTTGATTCAGCATTGTGTTTTTCAATCTTCGTTTTCTGTAGTCCTTGAATACTTTTCTCAAGCATTTTATAGTCTCTTATTTACTGCTTATATTTTCAAATTTCTCTTTTCATGACTTAGGCAAAAATTTAAAGTGGAAACTCAAATTAAGGGCTCCTTGGGGTGTGCCTTTGGCACAGTGGTTAGGCCACCATTAGGGATAGCCCACATTTTACATCTGAGGGTGTGGTTTCAACTCCTAGCTCCATTCTTGATTCTAGTTTCTTGCTAATGTACAGGCTGGGAAGTGACAGGTGATGTCTAAAGTGGCTGGGTCCCTGGCACTCACATGGGAGACCTGGGTTGTGTTGTGGGCTTGTTACTTCAGCTTATCAGCCCAGCTGTTGTGAATATTTGAGAAGGAACCAGCAGATGGGAGACCCATCTGTCTCACTGCATTTCAAACAAACGAAAAATGAAGGCCTTATGAAACCCCATAATTTCCTACTTTCTTCATAGTCCTTCCTTTGTCATAGACAAAAGGCTATTTGACAATGACTTTTAGAGAAAAATGCTTATTTTTGAACCCCTTCAAGAGTTCTTTCTGTTGTCCATCTCCAGCCAGGTAGTAGTTTGAAGACTTTTTTTTTTCACTTTTTTTTGTTTGTTGTTCCATATTTTTTAAAAATATGTAGTAATACACAGACCCACATACATAGATACATATGCTCAGAAAAAATTTCCTATTGTCAGAGTCTATGTGTAAATTTCTTATGCAGGCTCATTTTTGTTAAAAAAAAAAAATAATGTGTAGATATTCAGGGCCAAATTGAAAGTACATGGGGCTAGTTGGAAACTGAATCCAACCCTGATAACCTTTAAGCCAAAAAAAAAAGTATTTTAAAAATATATTCATGTTTTTTAATTTCTAAGCCAATTTTATTTTTTTCAAAGGGAAACAAAAAAATCTAATTTTATGAATCCTTGACCTGAAATCTCAGATGCCAGCGAGAAAAAATTTCAATTAATTCTTAATGGTCAATATTGCCTAAGATTATAAGTTATGGCACTAACTGGGGTGATATATTTAGCAAGTAATAAAAAAAAAAAACAAGGAATTGCAATAAGGAGTTGTAACATCATACTATAATGTCCAATCTTATTTAGATTTATCAAATATGATAGTAAAATTGCCTACAATTATTAGTGAGGTCAGTTTTATACTTCGGACATATAAACCAAACCCAAAATACAAAAGTGTATTTCCTATATTGATTTTGTACTTCTGTTTCTAAAATTTTTCTTATAAACATTCAAGCCCAACAAATGACCCAAACTCTCAAATAAACTGCAGCTAGGAAAAAGAAAGATGAAATCCCTCAGGAAGATATTAGCTAAGAAACATATCAAGTAAGCAAAGTTGAGACAGGAACAATGAAGACCTGCAGCAGAAAAACTGATTCAAGGAAGTAACTGTCATAGGAGAGTCTGCATTTCTGAGAAAACAAGAGAGCAGTCCTTCAGAAAAGGTCTAATTTCCCAAGTCCCAGTCTCCAAGCATGAACCAGGGGAACTGGCCAAGGATGATAGTAAATAAGCTAAGACATTAAACTTATTCAGGGCCTGTAAATAATGAAGTGGCAACCCTGTACCATTGTAGCTATACACAAAGAATTGTCTAGGACACTTACACTCTGGCCCATTTTATACATTAGCAGAATACAGAAGAGATTCCAAAATTTCACTTTCCTACTATATAGTAAAATCTGCTTTTAAAACTCAGAATGGCACAGAAATTCCATTTCACGCTTTCACGCTACATAGTTCATTTGGGGCCAAAAGACATGCATATTACATCCTTATATTGGCAAAATTGGAGAAAAAAATAAAAGTGTTGATTATAAACTGCTTAAGTTCAGTAGCACTTATTTAACCATAAACAGATGGAAAGGAAAGCTAGATATTGTGTTTCATAATCTCAGAGTAGGTAGGAGTCTTGTATAGGACAATGACAAAAAACAGTGATGGAGTAGCCTATATCTTCAAAGGAAAAAGAACAGTAAAATGTAAATTCAACCTACTTTGAGACTAAATTCAACCTACTTTCAGCCTAATTAACATAACCTATCTCTCACAATTATCATTATATATAAAATATAATTAATACAGTAACTCAATTTCACACTAGTTAATGTGGCTCTACTTGGAGTGGGTTATTTGTTTCCTATGGCAGCATATAATTACAAATGTATGTGTGTAACCTCTCAGCACCACTGTCAGTCCACATTTTGGATTTAAGATGAAGCCCTTAACCTAAAAAGTCAATAAAATATATTTTATAGTGTGTATTTTTAAATTTATTAAAAAACAACATATTTAGATCAAGTTTAGAAATGTGGGCCTGTACTGAATACCTTCTGAAAAGACCAAATGTGAAGTAGTGAGGACTAGAAATCAAAACATGCCAATTCCACCTATTTGGTTTAGGTCTTTGTTAAATTAGTATTTTCACAGGGCTCTAAATGGAAATCTCCTATGCTTAGTACTTGATTAGCTAAACAATCCACGTCACTGCCCTGTACTGAGGAATTTATGAAAATTAGTATTAAAATGCTTATTGAATTCTACTTCATTCAGGATAATACTAAATTGTATCATTTTCTTTCGAGAAAAGTAATTTTTTCATAAATATTTGCTATTTATCAAAAAAGTTGAACCCATTTTCATATGAGTGATGTACCTAAAATAGCTGTGAAATCAAATTGTTCCCCTCTAAAAAACTTATTCATTACTTTTCAGCTGAATGAACAATGAAATCCAAATTCCTTGTCATTATCTACAAGGCCCTTTCTTATTTTAATAATTTTACTCTTTCTCCATCCAATTCAGTTACCCTGTCTTCTTACACTGCCTTGCTTTAGAGTTTTTTTTAGAGCTGTTGATATCATAATTTAGTGCAGTTGACTACTACAATTTCAATGAGCTCCCTGTAACTACTTTATTGCCTAGTTAAAATGAATAGATACTGAACTCATTCTGGGTAAATTCAAGGTCTTTTACTTAACTTTGTATCCTAATTAGAAAATAGTTTGTCACTTTTAAGGGATATACATATGTATGTGTGTATGTATACATATATACATAAGTGATATACTATTTACATTACTAGCCACAATTCTGTTATTGGAAATGTTTGGTACAGACTTGCTCAAAGCTTGTTTCAGTCTAACACATTCTGCCTTCTTACTTTGCACTTTGAGGCAAAATAATCACATTTAGTAAACTTAGAGTTCCTTTATTACACGCACACACACACACACACACAGAGAGAGAGATAGAGAGACACAGAGACAGAGAGACAGAGACAGAGAGAAAACCATGCACATAACTTGTGAAGGAACACCAATTAAAACAGTCAACAACTTTAAACTTCCACCATTACTGTGCTTTGTAATAGGCTGTGTAACTGTTTTGCAATTAGAAACTGCATTAACAGCATGAGAAATCCATCACTCAGGAACTGTCATGTAACAGTAAAAGTAAGAACAGTAACAAGTCTCCAAATGAAAGCTTTGAAATGCTTGGTTTATAGAAAACAAGACCAGTGATGAAAATTAGTGTTTGGGTCATTATTGACATTTTGCTCCTTGATACACTTGCAGAGTTCTTTCCCATAAAGGGATTTGGTTTTGATGGACTATTAACTAAGGACACATGGTATCTGAAGTGATAAAGACAAATTAGATTTTTCTTCTTGCATCTTTATGAAAGTTCTGAAATCTATTATTATTCTCAATAGAGGGCTTATTTAAATGATGTTTTTGATAATTTTTATTATATATGAACTTTTTATTTTTGCTTTGATGTAGCTAAGATATTACAGACCTCACTTAGAACATGATGAAAGGAAGGTTAGGGTTACAAAATTGAAATCTCACAAGGCCACTGTCTTAGATCAAAGACTTCAGCTGCAAATAATGGGCCAGGTTCTGATAATTCATTCATACAAAAGGATATACTTTTACACAACCCCAGGTTACATGATAATGCTTCTTTGCAACACCATGTAACTAGGAAGATAATAGCACTAAGAGATTTTTTAATAACGCTTTTGTCTCATAATCTCCATATCTTGAGTAATAGTGAGAATTTATAGAAAAACTAAAATATTGCATGTTTAATTTCATGAGGGTAGTATCATGTTTAATTTTCTTACAAAAATGCTTAAGGTAGGTAATTATTTCAATAAGATGTAAATTATGTTTATATATGTCTCAGTATATACTTGCAAATATATTAGATGCATATGATAATATACACATTAAGCAAACACAAACATACATTCTTAGTAACACCATATTTAACTGGCAATCACTTAAGTGTTCTAAACAGCATCAAGAATACAGAAATAAAACAGCACTTCAATGTTACAAATAAAATTTTCAATAAAGATATTGAATATCACTATAGTAAAGTTCTGGCTTTGGATTGGCACAGTTGTGGCTGTTGCAGCAATATGGGGAGTGAACCAATGGATGGAAGACCTCTCTTTCTCTGTCTGCCTCTGCGTAACTCTATATTTCAAATAAATAAATACATCTTTGAAAAAAAACAGCAAAATAACCTAATGATGAGTCTGTCTAGAAGCAGGTAAAATTTCTGAATACATTATCAACTGAAATGGCCACATATTCAAATAAATTCCATTCAATTAAAGATATCATGCTGTTCATTTTTTTTTTTTTTCATTTTTGAAAGGCAGAGTAGACAGTTAGAGACACAGAGAGAAAGGTCTTCCTTTTCCGTTGGTTCACCCCCCAATGGTGCTGTGGCCGGCGCACCACGCTGATCCGAGGCCAGGAGCCAGGTACTTCCTCCTGGTCTCCCATGCGGGTGTAGGGCCCAGGCACTTGGGCCATCCTCCACTGCCTTCCTGGGCCACAGCAGAGAGCTGGACTGGAAGAGGAGCAACCAACCGGGACAGAATCCGGCACTCCGAACGGGACTAGAGCTTGGGGTGCTGGCGCTGAAGGCGGAGGATTAGCCTATTGAGCTGCGGCGCCAGCCTCATTAGTGGTTTAGTAAATAAGTTACTCTCTTGAACAGATACTGAACCTATCCCCAAATTAAAGCATAGGATAAAAATTGATCATAGTGACTTTTAAAAATACTTAAGTGGGCCGGCGCCGCGGCTAGCTTGGCTAATCCTCCGCCTGTGATGCCAGCACCCCGGATTCTGTCCCGGTTGCTCCTCTTCCAGTCCAGCTCTCTGCTGTGGCCCGGGAAGGCAGTGGAGATGGCCCAAGTGCCTGGGTCCTACACCCGCATGGGAGACCAGGAGGAAGTACCTGGCTCCTGGCTTCGGATCGGCACAGCACACCGGTCATAGCAGCTGTTTGGGGAGTGAACCAATTATAGGAAGACCTTTCTCTCTGTCTCTCTCACTGTCTAACTCTGCCTGTCCAAAAAAAACCACTTAAGTGATTGATTTTATCCGGTTAGCTTTATGAACTTTTTACACAAATAGTTAACTATTTCTTAAACTGAAGCTTGCACATTTATTCTAATTACCTGAAAATTTTGCTTAGGTCTCCCTTGAAAAACAAAACATTTATTCTAAACAGATGGCAAACAAACATAAAATGATATTCAGTATCATAATCCACTAAAGAATTTAGGATTACAACAACAAGAGAGGCCAGCATTGTGGCACAGCAGGTTAAGCTACCACTTATTATGCCCATATCCCATTTCAGAGTGCCATTCCATGTCCCAGCTGCTCCTATTCCTATGCAGCTCACTGCTAATGGATCTGGGGAGACAGTGGATGCTGGCTCAAGTGGATGACGACTTGGGTCCCTGACATCCATGTAGGACACCTGGCTGGAGCTCCTGCCTTTGGCCTGGCCCAGTCATGTCCCATTGTAGCCCCACTGTAAGGGGTGAACCTTTACAACCCCATTGTTAGGGTGAATCAACAGATGGAAGCTCTCTCTCTCCCTCCTTTCTTGATGATCTGCCTTCCAAAAAATAAATAAATCTTCTAAAAAGCAATAATGTGATACAACTACAAACCTGTTAGAACAATAACAAAACAAATGGAACCAGATGAAAAATTCTTGTTCTCATTACTGGTTAGAAAACAAAATGGTACAGTTACTTTGGAAGACAGTTTGGTAATTCCTTACAAAATTAAAAATGTACAACACAGTAATCACCCTATTTGATGTTTACCCAAATAAGTTGAAAACTTATATCTACATAAAAATATGCACATAAATATTTATAGAAGTTCTATTAATTTTAGGAAAATAGAGAAGATAGATGTCATTTGGTAAGTCAATGGATAAATTGTACATACACCCAGACAATAGAAACTCGTTCAATACTGAAGAAACTTTTCCCCTAAGTTACGAAAGATACAGAGGAAACAAATGCATATTAAGAACTAAAAGAAGCTAATCTGAAAAGTGTAGGTACTATATGATTCCAACTATATGATACTCTGGAAACAGTACTATGGAGAGTGAAAACCTCAATGGCTGACATAGGATTCGGGGCAGGGGGTTGAACAGGCAGAGAATGGAGGACTTTTAGGGCAATGAAACCACTTTCTATGATCCTACAATTGTGGACATGTGTCACTAAAATTTGTTCAAATCCATAGAATGCACAACCTATGTGAACTGTACTCTGCATTATGGACTCTAGGTGATAATAATATGTCACTGTGAGTTCATCAACTGTAACAAATAGAGCATTCTGGTGAGGGATATTGACAGAAAGGAAAATAGTGTATAAGGACAGAAGGTATACAGAAACTTTGTATTTTCTCTCTTGATTTTGCTGTGAACTTATGACTGCTTTAAGAATTAAAGTTTAGTATGAATACATATGTATACATAATAAAAGCATACAATAGTTTAGCCCCATATCTGATGCTTAGTATGCATTCATTAAATGACAACTATGTTGAATAGTTAATATTGAAACTCAATCATCAAGCTGATAGCCTGAAATATAAATGCTTAGAATATTTTTAAAGATTTATTTATTTCAGAGTCAGAGTTACAGAAAGAGGAGAGACAGAGACAAAAACAGGTATCTTCCATCTGCTGGTTCACTCCCCACATGGCCTCAGTGGTCAGGGCTGAGCCAGTGAGAACCAAGGAGCTTCTTCCTGGTCTCTCACATGGGTGGCTAGGACCAAGCGCTGGGCCATCTTCCACTGCTTTTCCCAGGCAATTAGCAGGGAGCTGGATCAGAAGTATAGCAGCCAGAACTTGAACCAATGCTCAGAATGGATGCTGGCGTCACAGTGGTGGCTTTATCTGCTTTTTTTACAATGCCAGCCCCAGAAAATATTTTGACTAAGTGAATAAATAAAACCTTCAGTTTTCTAGATATCTCAGTCCAAAAAAAATAAAATGTATTACTTTTATATTAAAAATTCAAAAGATCTATAGTTTCAAATGTCTCTGCCTAGAAAATAATTAAACAAAGACTACATGTTACTGCTGATTTATGCATTGGTCTTTTCTTTTTTAATTGGCAGAATAGTTGGATTGAGGAAATACAGAACATGCATTGACCTGGGGCCACAAGACTTGCCCTACTGGAACAAACCAATGGGCCATCCTTCTCTCCTTGATAGTGTGGGCAAATCCACAAACCCTCCATAAGGCACTTAATTGGGCAGTGCTATATAATATGATGGGACATTTCTCCCTGACTTAAAGAGAGGATGGGATCTGATTGCCCCTATGTATTTAATCTAGGCAGGTGGAACACATTGATTTTTATGCTTAATTTCCTTTTGAACTTAGCCAAAATAGTTGCTTCCAGATGTCTTCAAGTAATACCTTTTGTAAGATCACACATAATTTTCTACGGATTAAAAACAATTCTATGTTTCCTTTTATACGGTAACTTAAGCATTATATAAAGGGAGAAAGAATATGAAAATTTCCATCAGTGACATGATCAAAGGTCAGAGTTCTTTCACCATATTAACAGGCAATTAAACTCTTATTAAAATATTCCATTATCCAATTGCTCTGGATGGGCAAAGAATTTATACTTGGTTGTTTGTAATAACCACTTAAAAATAAAAATACAGTTTAAATATTATCTCTTTCCTTATAATCTCCTACTCAATCACCTGTTATTCTGGGTTGAGTACTCCTAACCCTTAAAAGGACTTCAAATATAGTACAGTTGCCATTCTTGCCTTTTCTTTACAGATCATTAACAAAAATACAACATATATAACCATATAAGAAAATTTATACAAATGTGTCCTCTCTCTCTCAAAATATACTGACACTCACTTTTCTTGCAATGATGTGAGAAAATAAGCCAACATGATGAGATAATGTGGGATGAATGACGTTGGCCTCATGGTGTGGCATCAGATTATTACATTATGGTTACTTGAAACCAAAAGTTGAGGTAACATCAGTTAATCTGATAATCAAGAGGGCTATCAAGTAAATAAAGGAAGAGTGACATATATAAAACGGATGTCCTGGAAAAAGGAATGATTCAGGAGCCAAGATGGTGGAATAGTGAGGGTGCGCACCGATAGTCTGGGAAAAGATAGTTTAATAAAAGTGGAGTTACTGTAGCCTCAGGAAAAGGCTCAGGGAAAAATTGCAGAGGAACCTCTTCCAGATCTAGTGGATGTGACACGGAGGACCTACAGGGAGAGTGAGGTCGCCCACCGCATGGAAGCCCAGCCCCGCCGCTCCTCGGGCACTGCTGCTCCAGCTGCTGCCACCCTTCCCCCAGCCCACCCTGGGACGGACACTGAGACACACACGACCAACTGGGGGAGGAAATAGAAATGGAACAGAGTGAGTAGCACCTGAATAGTGTGCGATTCAGGGGGACTAATTGAAGGACTAAACAATCCAGGATCCCCCCCACCACCACCAAATCGGAGCTGCAGCGGGCGGGAAGCAGCCATCTTGTTTGTTTACATTCGGGCTTAAAGGAAGCTGGCCTCTGCTCCAAAGGGGGAAGCAGCAGTGGTGGAGTCCAAAGGTGGTCTGGAGCCACTTGACACTCCTCAGGCAGGAGGTGCAGTGAGAGAGAGTGGCTGACCAACAAACCCGAGGCACAGACACGTAAGGGCAAACATAGGAACAAGGAAACCAGCCCCTAAGGGGCGGAGATTGGCATCTCAAAGCCCTGACACCAACCCACACAAGCTACAAAAAGATAATAAATAAAATTAAAACAAAAACAAAAATAAATAAACAAACTCTAGAAGGCAGAGCAGCCTGCTTACACTGGATATTGGTACAGACTCACAGCAGTCTATAGCAGAGGGAAATCAACCTGAAAAACCACCCAGACAGAATGCCAAAAAACAAAACAAAAACCCACAATAAGAATATAGAAGAACATATTAACTTGCCAAAGGAGCAGATTAATACAACCATAACAGAGGCTGAAGAAGAAAAATTTGAAACCATACCAGAAAAAGAATTCAGAAAATTAATAATCAGATTACTTAGAAATAATGAGAAACAGTGTCGAGAGCTGAATGAAAAACAAGCCCAAGGATTAGAGATCCTAAAGAGAAGCCAGAATGAAATACTAGAAATGAAAAACTCAATTGACCATATAAAAAACACCGTGGAATCCCTCAGAAATCGAACAGATGAAATAGAAGACTGAATATCAGAATTTGAAGACAAACTTCCAGAAATAATACAGTCAGTTCAAACGCAGGAAGAAGAAATTTAAAAATTAAAAAATACGGTCGGAGACCTACAAGATTCAATCAAACAGTGTAATGTTCGGATAATAGGAGTCCCTGAAGGGGTGGAAAGAGAGAATGGATTGGAAGGTGTTTTCAATGAAATAATATCAGAAAACTTAAAACAAAGGCAGCTGGATAGCAACAGCCAAATTCAGCAGATAGCCAGGACTCTCAACAGGGTAGACCAGAAGAGAAATTCACTGCGACACATTGTGGCAACACTCAGCTCAGAGACACACAAAGAACAAATCCTAAAATGTGCCAGAGAAAAACGACAAATCACATTCAGGGGTGAGTTAATCAGACTCACCCCAGACTTCTCATTGCAAACGCTACAGGCAAGGAGACAATGGCATGATATATTTCAAGTTTTAAAAGACAAACAATGCCAACCTAGAGTACTATACCCTGCAAAGCTATCATTTATGAATGAAGGGGAAATAAAGATCTTCCAAGACAAACAGAAACTGAAAGAATTTGTATCCATGCGTCTAATCCTACAGCACTTGCTCAAAGACGTGCTGCACACAGAAATACAAAAACAAGAACTTCACTAAAAAAAAAAAAAAAACAAATGTAGGGTAACTGACAAAGTTCAAAATACATAAACAGCTCGTTTCAGGAAACATGAATGGGAAAAGACAGTACTTAACAGTAATCACACTGAATGTGAATGGTCTTAACTCTACGACCAAGAGACATAGACTAGCTGATTGGATCAAAAAAGAGAATCCTTCTATATGCTGCCTTCAGGAGACACACCTTATCAGCAAAGATGCACACATACTGAAAGTGAAAAGATGGAAAAAGATACTCCAAGCTAACAGAAAAGAAAAAAGAGCTGGTGTGGACTCCAAGCTAACAGAAAAGAAAAAAGAGCTGGTGTGGCCATCCTAATATCAAACAAAATAGACTTTAACATAAAAACTATTAAAAGAGACAGAGAAGGGCACTATATAATGTTTAAAGGATCTATCCAACATGAAGACATTACTATTATAAATGTATACACACCTAATTACAGGGCACCAGGCTACTTGAAAGAATTACTAAAGGACTTAGAGGGAGATACAGATTCAAATACAATAATAACAGGGGACTTCAACACCCCACTCTCACCAATGGACAGATCAACCAGACAGAAATTCAACAAGGAAACAAGAGAGCTAATTGATGCTATAGACCAAATAGACCTAATAGATATCTTCAGAACCTTCCACCCTACAGCCACAGAGTTCACATATTTCTCCCCAGTATGGAATGTTCTCTAGGATTGACCATATGCTAGGCCATAAAGGGAGCCTCAACAAATTCAAAAAAATTGAAACTATACCATGCAGCTTCTCAGACCATAGTGCAGTGAAACTCAAAATCAACAACCCAAGAATCTCTACACCATATGCAAATATATGGAGAATGGACAGCATGATCCTAAATGAACAATGGGTCATTGAAGAAATTAAAAGAGAAATCAAAAGATTCCTAGAAACAAATGAAAATGATAACACAACCTATCAAAACCTATGGGACACAGCAAAAGCAGTACTAAGAGGAAAGTTTATAGCAATTGGTGCCTACATCAAGAAGCTGGAAAGGAACCAAACAAATGAACTCTCCATGCACCTCAAGGATTTAGAAAAACAGCAACAAATCAAGCCCAAATCCAGAAGGAGGAAAGAGAAGAAATAAACAGAATTGAAACCAAAAAAATAATACAAAAGATCAACAAAACCAGGAGCTGGTTCCTTGAAAAAATAAACAAAATCAACACACCATTGGCCCAACTAATCAAAAAAAGGAGAGAGAAGACCCAAATCAGTAAAATCAAAGACAATAATGGAAATGTAACAACAGACACAACAGAAATAAAAAGAATCATTAGAAACCACTACAATGAGATGTATGCTAACAGATTGGGGAACCTGGAAGAAATGGATAGATTCCTGGACACATACAACCTTGCTAAACTGAGCCATGAAGATATAGAAAATCTAAACAGACCCATAACCATGGAAGAAATTGAATCAGTAATAAACGCACTACCAAAAAAGAAGAGCCCAGGACTGGATGGCTTCACTGCCAAATTTTACCAGACATTTAGAGAACAACTAACCCCAGTTCTTCTCAAATTATTCAAAATGATTGAAAGGGAGGGAACCCTCCCAAATTCTTTCTACAAAGCCAATATCACCTTAATTCCTAAGCCCGGAAAAGACACAACAGAGAAAGAAAACTACAGACCTGTCTCCCTGATGAACATAGATGTAAAAATACTCAACAAAATTCTGGCAAACCGAATCCAACTGCACATCAGAAAGATCATTCACCTGGACCAAGTGGGATTTATCCCTGGTATGCAAGGATGGTTCAATATTCGAAAGTCAATCAATGTAATACATCACATTAATAGAGAAACAAAAATCATATGATTATCTCAATAGATGCAGAGAAAGCAGTTGACAAAATACAACACCCTTTCATGATGAAAACCCTAAGCAAATTGGGGTTAGAAGGAACATTCCTCAACACAATTAAGGCAGTCTATGGTAAACCAATGGCCAGCATCATATTGAATGGGGAAAAGTTGGAGGCATTTCCATTGAATACTGGCACCAGACAGGGATGCCCACTCTCACCATTGCTATTCAATATAGTCCTAGAAGTGTTAGCCAGGACCATCAGGCAAGAAAAAGAAATTAAAGGGATACAAATGGGAAAGGAGGAAGTTAAACAATCCTTATTTGGAGATGACATGATACTATATATAGGGGACCCGATAAACTCCTATAAGAGACTATTGGAACTCATAGAAGAGTTTAGTAAAGTAGCAGGATACAAAGTCAATGCTCAGAAATCAACAGCCTTTGTATACACAGGCAATGCCAGGGCCAAGGAAGAACTTCTAAGATCAATTCCATTCACAACAGCCACAAAAAACAATAAAACACCTTGGAATAAAGTTAACCAAGGATGTCAAAGACCTCTATGATGAAAATTACAAAACACTAAAGAAAGAAATAGAAGATGACACAAAAAAAAATGGAAAAACCTGCCATGCTCATGGATTTGAAGAATCAATATCATCAAAATGTCCATTCTCCCAAAAGCAATTTACAAGTTCAATGCAATACCAATGAAAATACCAAAGTCATTCTTCAAAGACCTAGAAAAAATGATGCTGAAATTCATATGGAGAAACAGGAGACCGAGAATAGCTAAAGCAATCCTTTACAATAAAAACAAGGCTGGAGGCATCACAATTCCAGACTTCAAGACATACTACAGGGCAGTTATAATCAAAACAGCCTGGTACTGGTACAAAAACAGATGGATAGACCAATGGAACAGAATAGAAACACCGGAGATCAATCCAAACATCTATAACCAACTCATATTCGACAAAGGACCTAAAACCAACCCCTGGAACAAGGACAGCCTCTTCAACAAATGGTGCTGGGAAAACTGGATGTCCACAAGTCGAAGTATGAAGCAAAGCCCCTATCTTACACCTTATACAAAAATCCACTCAGCATGGCTCAAAGAACTAGAGATATGCTGTGATACCATGAAACTAATCGAGAGCATAGGAGAAACCCTTCAAGATATTGGAACAGGTGAAGAATTCCTGGAGAAGACCCCAGAGGCACGGGTAATCAGAGATAAAATAAACAAATGGGATTACCTCAAATTGAAGAGTTTCTTTACAGCAAAGGAAACAGTCAAGAAAGTGAAGAGGCAACCAACAGAATGGGAGACGTTATTCACAAGTTACACAACAGATAAAGGATTAACAACTAGAATTTATAAAATGATCAAAACACACCACAGAATCAAGACAAACAACCCAATAAAAAAAATGGGCCAAGGACCTTAACAGACATTTTTCAAAAGAGGAAATCCAAATGGCCAACAGACACATGAAAAAATGTTCAGGATCCCTATCCATCAGGGAAATGCAGATCAAAACCACAATGAGGTTTCACCTCACCCCAGTTAGATTGGCTTACATACAGAAATCAACCAACAACAGATGCTGGCGAGGATGCGGGGAAAAAGGGACACTAATCCACTGTTGGTGGAAATGCAAACTGGTAAAGCCACTATGGAAGACAATTTGGAGAGTCCTCAGAAACCTGAATATAGCACTACCACAGGACCCAGCCATCCCACTTCTTGGAATTTACCCAAATAGAGTTAAAGGGGAGAAAAAAAGAGCCATTTGCACCTCGATATCTGGTGCAGCTCAATTCACAATAGCTAAGACATGGAATCAACCTAAATGTCCATCAACGGATGACTGGATAAAGAAACTATGGGATATGTACTCTATGGAACACTATACAGCAGTAAAAAACAATGAAATCCGGGCATTTACAACAAAATGGAGGAAGCTGGAAAACATCATGCTGAGTGAAATAAGCCAGTCCAAAAGGGACACATATCATATGTTCTCCCTGATCGATGGCAACTAAATGAGCATCTAAAATGATACCCATTGAAGTGAAATGGACACTATGCGAGACAATGACATGATCAGCCCTTGTCTAGACTGCTGAGGAACAACTTACTATTTTATTCCTTTTAGTATTTTTGTTGTTGTTGTTGTTGCTAAGTGAAATGGACACTATGAGAGACAATGACAGGACCAGCCCTTGTCTAGACTGTTGAGGAACAACTTTCTATTTTATTCCTTTTAGTATTTTTGTTGTAGGTGGTGGTGTTGTTGTTGCTCTGTTTGTTCTACATAAGACCACTGGTTGAACTCTGTAATCAATGCACAATCATTCTTAGGCATTTAAAATTAACAGAAAAGTGATCTCTGTTAAACATAGGAGTGGGAATAAGAGAGGGAGGAGATGTATAGGTTGGCACATGCTCACTCGGACTTACCTCCAATGGTGGAACTAGAAATGAGCCAGGGGATTTCAACTCAATCATACCAAGGAGGCAGGTACCAATGCCAGCGCACTTGGTAAAGTGATAAGTATAAATACACAACCAATCAAAAAGATAGGGTATGTGTCAAAGAGATTTCACAAATAAGATCAGTGTAAGCAAATAATGAAGGATAGAATTAAAAGGGAGAGAATGATCCTGCGGGGGAAGCAAGACACACAGCAGACTCATAGAATGGCAAATGCCCAAAACAGCACTCCTGCCTCAGAATCAACCCTTGGGACATTCAGATCTGGCTAAAAGGTCCATGAGAGTCTCACAGGCATGGAAAGCCATGACACGGTGGCAAAAAACAATCTAAATGAAAGATCCTGGTGAACAAGACCCCAGCAGAAGGAACAGGCCATCAAGGAGAGAGGCGCCTTTCTCTGAAGGGAGGAAGGAACCTCCACTGTGATACGGCCTTGATTAAACAAGTTCAGAGTTGGTGAACTCAAGGGGCTTCCATAGCCTAGACAGCTCATAGCAAGAGTCTCGGGTGATTGCTGACATCATAAATAAGAGTGCCAATTGTTAAATCAATAACAGGAGTCACTGGGTACATGCTCCCCACGTAGGACCTCTGTCCTTAATGTGTTTTACTATGAAACTTATAAACACTACTAGTCGAACAGTACCCTATACCTTGTGCGGTTGTGTGAATGCAGCCTGTTGAAATCCTTGCTTAGTATATACTAAGTTGATCTTCAGTATATGAAGGTAATTGAAAATGAAACTCGATAAAGGGCAGGATGGGAGAGGGAGCAGGAGAGGGGAGGGCCATGGGAGGGAGGGAGATTGGGGGGGGGAGCCACAACAATACAAAAGTTGCACTTTGTAAATTCACATTTATGAAATAAAATAAATAAAAAAAATTAAAAAAAGGAATCATTCATATCTTGGACCAGATGAGTAGTACAACAAGAAATGTCATCCCACCAGTCAGGATAGGACAGATTTTGAGACTTATGAATTATTTCTGTAATTTTCCATTTCATATTTTTGGGCCACAGTTGACAGGAAGTAACTGTGACTGTAGAAAGTTAAACCATGGATAAGGGGAGGCTATCATACTTATGATCCATAGAGATTGACTCTTCATTTCCTTTCTTCAGAATTTGATTAGATATTACCTACAAGGATGGATTTTCCTCTTTACTATTTGTCCTAGCATCTAAAACAACAAATGACTCATAGGAGTTTGCTGTTCTAACTAGTTTTGTGATTGGGAAGAAGCTTCCATCTCTCCAAGTTTACACGTGAAATCCCTTCATCCATCCTCCAGGTAGACCTGATCCTATAATGGCAGGAAAGGTTATGTGCTGTGAATATTCAGGTGACTTTTCTTCAATGATTGAAAATGTCACCTTTCTTAAGAGTCATTTTTTCTGCTTAAGAGATTTTATTTCCTATCATTATTACCAGTACTCAATCTCTTAGGACAGCTCATACATTCTTTACTGAGAGCTCACTTTGTTAGTGTTAGAATTATGTGAGATAGTGATTATAAGATGCAGTGCCTAACAAATATTCTAGATGCCTGTTATTATTATCAATATTTCATATAAAATATTTAAGTCTTTTTCCCTGATAATGCATTAGGATCCTGGTTTAAATCAAGCCTACTTAAGAGTTAGAAAGTAGCAACACATAAGAGATTAAACATGAGTTATCAAAACCTTTTACATGCAAATGTGGTTGTCATCATTTTCTCTGCTAGTCAGATGGGAGTCAGGAAAGATGGGATCTGAAAGGAAGGATCAATAGCAAGACACTTAAAAATATGTTTTTTATTAAATTGATCGGAATACTACAAGCCAGTTGGGAGGTCATAGCACACACCTGAGGAGTGAACCAGAAGTTCTCTTTCACTATCTGTCACTCTGACATTCAAATAAAACAAACTAAAAGGAAAAGAAGAGGTGGTTTTGTAGCGCAGGATGTTAAGCAGCCACTCTCAGCATGGGCATTCTGAATCAGAGTGCTGATTATAGTGCTGGTTGTTGTTTCTAGTTTTCTTTCTCATGTGTAGGGAAGGTCAGCAGACAACGGCCCATGTGCTTGGGCTCCTGGCAAAGATGTAGGAGACCCAGATGGATTTCCGGCTTCTAGCTTTAGCCTGACCCAGCTCCTACTATTGTGGGCATTTGGGGAGTAAACCAGCAGATGGAAGATCGCTCTTTTTCTACCATTCAAACAAACAGATATTTAAAAAAAAAAAATCTGCATGGTACTCCAAGTTTTGAGAACCACTGTTACAGAGCAATTTTTGAATAGCTCATGATCTATAAAAACCTTTAATGATTTCAGTAATACCAGCCAGTGTTTCAGCTACCAATAAAAATATGCAGCAATAAAAATCACTGCATGGAAAAAATCATTACCACTGAACACTTCAATTTAAATTCCAAAACATGATTTAACCTTATCACAAGAAAATAAATATTGTTGTAGTTATACCATAAGTACTGAAATTCAAACATACTCAATAAAATAAAGGAAGAAGAAGAAAAGAATTACCTATTATGTTTCAAATAAATAAAACATTTGGAGTGAGGACATCTGAAATAAGTTTTCAAACTGCAGAAGCAATTTCATAATCTTTCTTATAAAACCAGTGTCCCTGATTACCTTTTTACAGTCTCTTGAACTACAAATGATTCTCATTGGATGAGACATAGTCAAAATATCAGAGTACCAAAGCAAGAAATTGTCCAACAGGCCTTAGGTAGCTCTATGAATTGATTTCTCTTCTGAGCCTAGCTATCTAACCAAATAGGAACAGGTAAAGCGATGAAGGAATCAGCCTTAAAAGGAGAATGACAGTGGATATGTTTTAGAAATACCAGAGTAAAAGATCATAAAGATTTTGGATTTTCTTTTAAGTGAGATGGGAAGTCTTTGAGGGGTTTAGAGCAGAGGAGTGATGCTATTTGATTTACACTTAACAGGATCATCTTGTCTGTGAAGAACAGAAGACAAGGAGGCAAGGCAATTGCATGTGAGGGAGACAGGATTAAAAGGTTATTTTCTTTTTTATTCTCCAGTATCCAAGCATGAGCTGATAGTAGCCTGGGTCAATGAGAAGTAGACATAATGCAAATAGTAGTATCTAGATATAGTCTAATAGATACTATTTCTCAAGAAACACAGATATGATCCCAATAGATAAAGGTTGAGTTTGGGATATAGAAAAAAGTCAAAATAAATATGTATGTCAATTACATACTATATGCCTTAAGAAATGGACCACTGTCCTAATATGATAATATGTAAACATCTTACAATTTTAATTCTATGGTTTATGATAATCACTTCCATCAGGATCTTGAAAAAATTCAAAGTTCTTATGCATCTGCTAGCATGATTATGATAAACAAAGTGATTAGGGGTGCTGTCCTTTCTTTCTAAGCCAATACATACAAAGATTATGCTAGGAAAACTAACAATTTTGAAATGACTTAAATAACTTTGTAAGTCCTTTATGCCTTTTTCATGATAATAAACTCAAACTCTGAATCACTGGAAAGCTCTGCTTTTACCTGTGCCAAGGTTCATTACTTTGTCATTTTAAATGGCATGTTTAAACAGTGGCTTTCAGCAACCAAGAATTGCAAAGACTTCATGGCAGCTTCATTGGGAAATAACATTTTACTTAGGTACTTATCTCAGTGTCCACTTTTACGACTAATTAATCGCCACATAACATTTCAAAAAAAAAAAAATGAGGCTTTCTGTTTAGGAATGAAAAAGCCATATACTAATAAATCATTTCCCTGTATTTATGGGGCATGAATTAAACAAAGTTTAAGATATATCTTTTCAATTCAGAAATTTCATGAAGAACCAAAAAAGGATAAAAAAAAGGAAAAAAGGATAAAAAAGGATATTAATGACCAATTTTACAAAAATAGTCAAATATCTCATTTTATAGAACAAATGACAACATAGCATTCTTCTACTTAGAGAAATAAGCATTCTTAATATTTTGTTTAAGTAAAAAATATTTAATATTTTATTTGAAAGTCAGAGAGGGACAGAGGGAGAGATTCCCACCCACTGATTCACTCTTCTAGATAGTGTCAATGGACAGGGATTGGCCAGGATGAAGCCAAGAGCTTCTTCTGGGTCTCCCATGGGGTGCAGGGGTCCAAGGACTTGGGCCATCTTCCACTGCTTTTCCAGGCCATTAGCAGACAGGTGAATCAGAAGAGGAGCAGCTGGGACACAAACCAGTGCCCCATATGCCAGCACTGCAGAGACTTCACCTATTACGCCACAGTGCTGGCCCCTTTATAAAATATCTTGACAACTATAAAGGTAAAGTCTGTGTTCTCGTATGAACATATGCATATGTCATTACTTAAGCTTCTACTACAGGGTCATAACAAACTTATTATGTAATTGTTATGAAGGTGACATTCAACTGTATATGCAGCAAAAAAAAAATAAGAAAATTGTTCAAGTGTAGACCTTAGGTTTAAATTCAAAAACTGCAGTTGCTGTTCTCAAATAATGTAATCATGATCATTTTATGTGTACCACATAAGTGCTGCAGCAACAGCTTCTCCTTAAGAGCAAACATTTTGAGTCATAAATAAGCAATAATACACAGAAAAAACCATCAACAAGAATAACTGTTTCACTAAGATATTCCTTATTATTGCACACCATATGAAGCAATAGTGTTTTCTTCCTCTGTTACAGTACCTGAATAGTATCAGCATGAAAAGGCTACAAAAATATTTTCAATCACCACTTCAATAGATTCTTCATGTAGGGAAAATATGTTCAGTACAACAGAAGATGATTAAAACACCAAGTAAATTATACAAAAATGACTTGACCACATGTATAATAAAGATTTGGCTTTTTTATTTTGGAATTACAAAAACTAACCCATGGGTAGGTTTGGATCCAAGGCATTATACTCACTTAGATCTGGGTGTCTTTTGCAAGATACTCATCTTTTTCAAAGTTTGTAGTGACTGAAGAGTGCATGAGAGCAAAGCCCTATAGTTGTATTCATTTTTACTGCAGTTCTTATCAAAAGAATCAGCAAATCTCATTCAATTTAAAGAAGGTATCAGATTTATTTTCTCCTATGAGAGAATATTATCATAAACTCACATAATTAATTATATCTAATTTGGGGACAAATATCAAAATTTTATTTGCTACTATGAAAACACAAGCTTGCATGCTTGCTTGTAGGCATGAAGATGATACAACTAGCAATTTCATAATCAAAAGCTCAGAATTGAATTCACATGTTAGAGTTAATATTAGTTCAGCTCTCTCCTTTCATCTTTGCAGCATTTAACAATGTCATGGAAAGGAAACACTTTTTTAAAACCAGAATTAGATAATTATACTGAGTACTGAATCATATGTAGAAATAAAATATAACCATAAATATTTATATGAAGTTATTAGATATTTCAATAAACCTTGCTTCACAGTAACAGTAAAATTTAATTCAATGTACTTTTAAAAAGTGATTACAGCACCTTTAGAAGTTACAAGATAGAAATTCAGCACAGAATTACAGATACAATTATGTACTTCATCTCCTCAGAAGTAGTTCAAAACAAACGCAAATGGAATTCTGTTTCCAATCTTAACAACCTTCTTCTCCAAATCTCTAGTATATCAGTACATTATGTCATCCTTCAGCCTGCTTGCTTAAGTCCAAAACACACATAATAATTGTCAGCTCCCTCCTTCCTATCTTTCATATTTAATTTTTGCTACAACTTGAATTTGAATCTTAATTTATGCCTGGGCACAACTTATATAATAATCACTGTTTCACATAGAAATATTATACGAAAAATGTATATACACTCACATGCATGAATTTCAGAACTTTTTTATTCCAAAATATTACATTTCAGTTCCATTTTCCATGAATTTTTAACTACTTTCAAATATAAGAATTTTTTCCTTCTATTTTTGAAAATTTTATCTTTTTTCTATCTATTTGAAAGACAGAAGGAGGGAGAAGAAAGGTTGGGGCAGAGAGATAAAGATTTTGAGTGACTTTCTACCCAGTGATTCACCCCCCAAATGCCTTCAACAAACAAACCTGGGCCATCCAGGACTCCCACATGAGTGGTGGGGACACAAATACTTGCACTGTCATCTGTTGCCTACAAGGGTGCATATTGCCCTAATCAGGATAAAAACAGGTAGATTCCACCCCAGGTATTTTGAAATAGGATGACAATGTCCCAAACAATCATGCCATACCATCTACCCCAATTTTCTACTAATGGTTTTGACTAACAGTTGACTAAATTCATACTTTGCACATCAAAAGCAAAGTGTCACCTAAAAATAAATTTTGCTACTAAGGTGTGATATCTGGGTCTTGGTCATAATTTTAAATATGGTTACAATTTTAAAAATTTAAACAAAATTTCATCCTACATAATCTCAGCATACATTTCAAGTATTTCAGATTGTGTTAACTAATAAATAATTTGTTTCCAAAAGATGACATATTTGTTTTTGTGTACAAACACACACATGTAACAAATTCAAGCCATGATTCTAGGGGTGAAGGAAAGCTGTGAATATTTATAAACAGATCCTTACACAGCCTTGTTTAAAATACAATTAATAATTTAAAAAACTGGTATAGACATTAATCATTAATATATTCAGTAATTTTTGATAGCAATGACCACCTTTCAGTTTAATCATTGGTATTCAGTCATAACACTTAACATAAAAATACAGAAAAGAGTAGAAGGATCTAATATGGCTTCAGCCTTTGTTAAGAATCACTTCTTTTCTTATATTAACTACATTTATGAACTACCCTAGAATTCAATGCTCATAAGAAACCAGATTTGACATATCTCTTTGGATGTGCAATTAAATCAGCCCTTTCTCCATTTTAATCCCAATACAAGGGTTTCTAATTTAAGCATTCATACTAAACTGAACCCTATAAGGTCTGTCAATTTCATCCACAAAGCTCTTTTGTTAGACAGTTCCATCAAAAGTTTGACAATTCACATTACTAGGAAAAGAAGTGATCAGTAGAAGAATAAATTGTATGCTTAATGCATGGACAGATCACTGGATTATTGCTAATGTATTATATTAGTCAAGCAGAATCTCCTCTTGAAGGAGTCTTGCAGGCCATGTCATAAACTGATTAAAAATCAGTGAAAAAGTACTTTCTACCTTTGCTGTGTATTAATGAGAAATCTTCTATCACAAAAAGCTTTTCTGAACTAATAACCTTTAACTTCCAGAAACTATGGCATTTTAGAGAAGTATAAGCACCAAAAAATAAAGTCTTCCCTATTAACTCTTAATAAATATTATACTTTAAAATTTAATTTCTTTCAATTAACATTTTTAGATTTTATTATGAGTCTTCAGGTATATATTATTATACATGAGCAGGTAATCAAATAGCATCACTCTTAAATGTGTTTATATGGGGTTTTATTAAGTAGAACAACGCTTTTTAAAGAGCATTGTGTATGTGTATGAAGAGAAAAAGATAAATGGTTATTCAAAAATACCAGCCTTAGAAAACAGCACTCTAACTCAAAAAGCTGAATAGCTAAATTTTCAGTAATGGACAGAAACCTTAAAATGGGCGATTTAAAAGCCGTAAGTAATTGATGGGCTTGGACAAATTTTAAACATACCAGATCTGTTAATATTTCTATTCAATCAGACTTCTGCTCTGCATCCCCACAAAATAGCTGTCACAAAAAGATCACATAAGAGTAAAATTTAAAAAAATACTATCTTCTACAAATGTTTAACATCAAAGCAAGTATCAAATTCTCATTGTAATATGGAATAAACTAACATTTATTGAATTCTTACCAGGTTCTAGTTTTCTGACACAAGTAAGATTATAATTACTCAGCTGAGGAAATTCAGAGACTGCAAAGTAAAATATCTTTCTCACTGTCCCTGTGATACTGAATGGGATAAGAATTCTGATGTAGGTGCTTGGAACATCAAGACTCATTCTCTTTCAATTGCATCTACTCCTACATAAGCTACACAGACTTCTTTCATTTGAAATTATTCTGACCCTCATTTCCTATCTTATATTAATATATAATGAAAGTCTCCAAAAAGAGATTTTCTTCTTTTTTTAAGAAAGCTTTAATTTAATGAATACAAATCTAATAGGTACAGCTTTAGGAAAATAGTGGTTCTTTCTCCCATACCTGCCCTCCCACCTCTACTCCCTTCCCATCTCTTACTCCCTCTCCCATCCCATTCTTCATTAAAATTTGTTTTTTAATTAACTTTATATACAGAAGACCAACTCTATACTAAGATTTTAACAATTTGCACAGAC
Organism: Lepus europaeus; assembly: GCF_033115175.1. Lineage (NCBI taxonomy): Eukaryota > Metazoa > Chordata > Mammalia > Lagomorpha > Leporidae > Lepus > Lepus europaeus. Next base: position 65,451,836 of record NC_084838.1, on the reverse strand, counting down.
ACACACACACACACACAAAGTATAAAGTATTGTTCAAAAACAAGTTTTAACACCATACTTCTTTCACGGTACCGATATAAACTAAGAGTTTTGGGGAAATTCCAAGAAGATTAGTAGGAATTTGGTAATTTGATAGAAATGGCATATGAAATTTCAATTTTATTTCCTATTACTGTTTGAATAATCAAAGAACGTATATGAAGACTATAAAAAATAAATTAAGGGACTAATATAGTTTCTCAAATTTAAAAGTAGCTGTTATACATACAACAAATGAAATGTAATTGTAATTCAGTGTAAATTTTCCAGAGGAAGTTCTTTGACAATTATTCACATGTCCAATGTGCCTATGTTTTGGATTCCCAAAAGTCTAGATAGTCATTTAAATCAATATATAGATGACAATAATTGAGGCTTTTTTTGTACCACTTAAAAAAGGAAGAAATCAAATGGTCAGTAGCAAGGGATCGGTTAATGCACTCTACATTTATAAAATGGAATATTGTATAGTCATTCAAAAAGATTATATTGGCCCTTTTTATGTCATTTGAAGTTGATTCTAAAATACTGTTGGGTAAAGAAAGTATAAGCAGTAAGTTGTGATCCCATATTTAATTTATATAATTTGTCTTTTATAGGGAGAATATTTAACTAGAGGTTGTTTCTTGTGTGAACTTGCATGTATTTCACTTTCTCCTTTACCATTAAAAAGTAGACAGAGCTCAGTTGTACAAAGACAAAATCTAAAAACAACATTAAAATACTGGTAATAAACGTGCACTTCAAATCATTAACCTTTGTATCTAATCAGCTAACAAATTTTGTTGAGATTCAATCATTTCTACTGTTCTAGATGAAGCCTTAATTGAGTTCCTCATCTCTGCATCTAGTTTCTCCTTCTACTCCAATGATTCTAGTACTAAGAACAGGTTAAATAAATATAATAATCTATCAGAATGACTTAAGTAGAACTTTAGGACCTGTATTAGATTTCTCTTGCACCTCCTTTTTTCACTTAATACTTTTCTTCTCTCTCCACGAAGACACTACTGCATGTAAAACATCAGACTTGAATATGAATTATTTGAAGTAGCCATTAATACATCTTTAACATTAGATAAAAGTGAACTAGCCCCATAAATTCTCTTAAACATATTTCCTGGTTACTCCCAAATTGCAAATACAATGAGACAAAAATCCCTTGCTTTAAGATTACTTCACAATCTGATTCCATTACAGATTTCCTTCTTCTTTATTCCCCTTCCAGAGGCTTCTTTGACAACTCATTATTCCCAACAGTGAACCCTAACTCATCCTCTCCAAATTCAATGCTGGTTTCTTATGCTGATTTTTCTCCTTGAAACACTCCTTCCTCAATCATGTCCACCTTTACTGAAACTCCAAATAAGGGCCAGTGTTGTGGTACAGCTCGATAAGCTGCCACTGTTCGGTATGCCTGCATCCCACACCAGAGTGGAGATTCTAGTTCTGGCTTCTGTGCTTTGTATCCAGCTCCGAACTGATGCATCTCTACTTGGGCCCCTGTCATCCACAGGGGAGACCAGAATGGAGTTTCTGATTCCTATTTTGGCCTGGCGCAGCCCTAGCCTTTGAGTTCATTTGGGAAGGGAACCAGTGGATGGAATACCAATCTGTCTCTCTGCCTTTCAACTAAATCAATCTTTTGTTATTATTATTTGACAGGTAGAGTTACAGACAATGAGAGAGAGAGACACAGAGAGAAAGGTCTTCCTTCCATTGGTTCACTCCCCAAATGGCTGCTATGGTCAGCACGCTGCACCGATCCAAAGCCAGGAGCCAGGTGCTTCCTCCCGGTCTCCTATGTGGGTGCAGGCGCCTAAGCACTTGGGCCATCCTCTACTGCCCTCCCAGACCATAGCAGAGAGCTGGACTGGAAGAAGAGCAACCGGGACTAGAGCCCGGTGCCCATATGGGATGCTGGTGCCACAGGCAAAGGAATAACCAAGTGAGCCATGGCCCCCGATTTTTAGAAAGTCACCATGTATTTATTTACTTCAGTCAAATTCTATTCTTTTCCCAAGCTTTCTGAGACAGTTATATTAACCTGGTCTTATCCTTGATTTCCAAAGAAATGTTTTACTTTTTTTTTTAACTTATATTTAATGAATATAAATTTCCAATGTACACCTTATGGATTACAATGGCTTCCCCCTCCCATAACTTCCCTCCCACTCGCAACCCTCCCCTCTCCCGCTCCCTCTCCCCTTCCATTCACATCAAGATTCATTTTCAATTCTCTTTATATATAGAAGATCAATTTAGTATACGTTAAGATTTCAACAGTTTGCACCCACATAGAAACACAAAGTGAAACATACTGTTTGAGTACTAGTTATAGCATTAAATCACAATGTACAGCACATTAAGGACAGAGATCCCACATGAGGAGCAAGTGCACAGTGACTCCTGTTGTTGACCCAACAAATTGACACTCTAGTTTATGGCGCCAGTAACCACCCTAGGCTGTCGTCATGAGTTGCCAAGGCTATGGAAGCCTTCCAAGTTCACCGACTCTGATCATATTTAGACAAGGTCATAAAAGACAGGGTGAGGATAGTAACCAATGATCCTAAGACTGGCATTAACCAGGACTGAAAAATTATACAGCATTAAGTGGGGAAGAGGACCATCAGTACACAAAAGTTGGGAGTAGAGCCATTGGTGGTAGAGTAGAGGTTATGATTACAAAGGAATGAGGCCCAAGTGCGCTAGACAGGGTCTAGAACAAAGGACAGAGTCATTATTAGAGGAGCTAAGAAAGGTGCTGTCTTAGCTACAATTAAGTTTTCTGATTGAGAGGCAAATAGAACCTGACAGAAGGGGCTTGATAATAATCTGTTGGGCTTTAGGCCTTGTAAGTTAAGAGGCCCAGACCTATCTATCTCTTCACATGGGGTACATCCTAAGGGAGGTGTGAACCTCCTAGGGGAAGGCACCCTGTTGACTTTCATTACTTGGCTGGCCTGGGAGTAGAGCTGGCCAGGTAAAGGTAGGTGGCATCTCTAACAAGAAATTTACAGTTCTGCCTGCAATGTTGCTGACCCTACTTGGCCGTCCCCTCAGCTGCAGTGGTCACTTTGGAAGTTGGGCTGAGTGAAGGGCTTTTCAGCTTAGAGCCAACAAGATCTGTGGCTCTGACCTGGGCATCCTTCGACTCCAAGGCAGGTCCATTTCCAGTGATCCAACTCTTGGCCAAGCTGCCAGGGCTCTTCACAAGTTGACTTCTGCTGAAGACCAGGCTTACCATATTGAAAGCCACTGCAGTGGACTGGCCTGTTGGGTCTCCTTGAGGGCAGACCACTGTACAGATCAGCCATTAATAGGCCTGCAACCCATTGCTTCTGATGCCTAGCTTTCTTTTCCTCCTGGTTTGTGTTAAAGCAGACCAGAGGATGCAAGTCAAAGGAGTGCCCAAGGCCCATCTCTAATCTTTGGTGGCCTAAACTACAAGTCTATAAGTGAGAATATAATTTTCCTCATGGGCATTGTCTACCTTAGAAAAACTGCTACAGAACATGCCTGTGACTATAGAAATGTTTTACTTTTATTGCAGTGTTTAAGAAATATTGAATGGACCTAAGAATATGATGACCGAAGTCACCAAAACTGCCTCCCCATCACTTGTTTCCTTGAATGTCATGAGACAGTGTATGTCCATGCATTTCATAAAGTGTACAATAGTCAAAATGTGTATAATTATTATTCTCATTGCATATTGTAGAAACTGGCTCTATCCCTAAAGGGGAATTCATTAAAATGTCCAAGGATTTCTAGGAGAGACCCAAGCACTGACAGTGAAGGTTTAAATACCTTGAATTTGGATAATTGGGCAATTAGAAGCAGCTAGCAAATTGTTAAAAATACTTGGAGAACTGGTCAAATAAAATCAGGGTGTCTCTGAAGTATCCGTTGTGCCTGTTAAAAGACAGATTTCCAGGGATGGTGCTGTAGTGTAGCAAGTAAAGCCGCCACCTTCAGTGCCGGCATCCTGTATGGGCGCTGGTTCAAGTTTGGGCTGCTCCACTTCTGATCCAACTCTCTGCTATGGCCTGAGAGAGCAGAAGAAGATGGCCCAAGTCCTTGGGTCCCTGCACCTGTGTAGGAGACTGGGAAGAAGCTCTTGGGTTTTGGCTTCGTATCAGCACAGCTCCGGCTGTTGTAGCCAATCTAGGAGTAAACCAGTAGATGGACAATCTCTCTCTCTCTCTCTCTCTCTCTCTCTCTCTCTCTCTCTCTCTGCCTCTCCTTCTCTCTCTGTGTAATACTGAATTTCAAATAAATAAATAAATCTTTAAAAAAAAAAGATTTCCACTTGCTGACCAGAAGTATTTATTCATAGCACATAGGCTCCTGGGTGAACAAGTATTCTGTGGATATCTACTTTGCAGAACATTCTCTTAGCAATAGGATGAATGCAAATATTTCCAAGGATTTATGGCCTTTATTGTTAGAATCAAAAGTAGAGCAAAATTCTTGTCAAAATATATATTTTCCTCTTTTTGTGTTCAAAATCAGAGCTAGAATCCTAAGCACTTTCATAAAATTATTTCCATGTATCTTTTGAATAATAAGGTCTCAGTCTCTCTCAGGAAAACAGGAAGAATCTCTATATAACAAGAACTGATTATAAGCATAACTAATAAAGAGGAGAGAATTCTAGAGCCATTCTTTTTTCTTTTACAACATGTTGAGTAATCCATCTGGACCTGACAATTTGTTTTCTGAATGGTCTTCAGTAAGATTTCACATTTCCTCTCCAGAAATAAAATTTCAAAGGATTTTGCTTATTAGTGGAAATTTTTGCTAATTACAGTCTTTAAAGTCTAAATTAGGCCTGATTTGGTTATCCTGAGACATACAATATTAGAGTACATTGTATTAATCCTTAAATGCCTTCTTAATTACTACTGCCTTTTTAGTACATTGTTTATCTTTTTTTTTAAATGGTTCCAATTACGTTTTGATTGGCCTTTTTTTCCACTGAAATTATAAACTAACTCTTATCTTCTTTGCTCATAACAGATTTGTTCACTCAGCATAAAGAGAAGTTCAGTTGTACTAATCATTTAACCCACACATTTGCCCCTAGCAATTGTTCATACTCTAAAAGCATTTGTACCTATTTACATTCATTATTATTTTTTAAACAATGCAGCTAAATTTTTTTCATCTTTAATTTTTTGTAAATTCAGGACACCAGTGTCAATAATAGTCCCTCTAAACTGCATAATTTTCTCTTGCTTTTCCACCTAAATATTTTTTAGAAAAATCCATTCTGAGGCCTTATCTATGTACAGACTAATGCTGAACTCCAATTCTCAAATGACTTTTTGATTTATGTATTTATTCTGCATCAACTCATGATTAGCAGCTATAGCAGAATAGGAGCTGTTTTCTACAATGGCAACATGTCATTCCTGAGATGAAACAATACAATAAATATTCTGTTAGTATCACTCTTAGTACCATTGCTCTTGACTGGAATTGAATTAGTTCTGACCAAATATTTATAATCTAATTCCTATCAATAGGAAACTGACATTAATGAAAAAACAGGACCAAAACATTAAATCAGTGCTTATAATGGAGTTCCTAAACCTGTATGTGAGTGGCATGGAAGGAATGGATGAAAATCACTTTTAAGCTATAACTTTAAATGAATTTTGAAAATTGGTTTGGGGCTGGCTCTACTGCGCAGATTAATCCTCCACCTGTGGCACCGGCATCCCACGTGGGCTCCAGTTCTAGTCCTGGCTACTCCTCTTCTGATCCAGCTCTCTGCTATGGCCTGGGAGAGCAGAAGATGGCCCAAGTGCTTGGGCCCCTGAACCCGCATGTGTGACCTGGAAGATCTTGGCTCAGCTCTGGCTGCTGCAGTTATTTAGGGAGTGAACCAGTGGATAGAAGACCTTTCTCTCTGACTCTCCCTCTTGCTGTAACTCTACCTCTCAAATAAATAAATCTTAAAAAAAAAAAAAAAAAGAAAATCGGTATTATTCTTATATGTGAATTTGTGAAATTCTAAAGAAAAGTTTTTAAAATTGTTACAATATTACACTTATTGTACCATTTCATTTAAATTATGGTTAAGTAGTTTTAAAATTCATTTTTATTGTATGTTTTTCAGAATCTCAAGCCTAAATAATTTTTCACAAAATTTGGCAAGTTTCAGTTAACTCTTTAGTATCTTCCTTATCATTTACTAATCAAAATTGTTCATAAAAATGATGAGACTGAAACAACTCTTAAGATAAAAATAATGGAGATTATAGGTGTGTATATTAATGTCATCACAGCCCATTCAAATATCAATTATAAATTTCAATAATACCCATGTCTATAAATACATTTTTGGAACCTAATGATTTGTACCCATGTGTCTATATTCTTATAACATGACATTTTCATTTATGAAACTATTAATTGATCATCATTCTTTATAAATCCTCTACTGGGACTTTGATTTTGTTTTAGCTTATTTGTTTTTTTTTTTTTTGTGAGATAAATAGAGGGAATCTAAAAGCTTTAAGCAGCTAGAAGTTAAAGTAACATATAAACGACTAGAAATCATTGTGTTTAAAGAAAAATTAATACAAGGAATTTTTACAATTTTGTGAGATGTGGAAGAACTGAACCTAACAGATTTCATTATATTTGATACCATATCATAATAATATAATTTTTGTGAACAGTTACAAAAATCCAAATGAGCATAAGTTTTAGTAAATTCCATAATCTAGGGACTATTTTCAATAAATTGAGAAATACTGATGGATGATTTACAATAAGAATAAAAATAAATTAGCCATGTACATTGTTAAAGTTGTATTATGTACATTTACAAATCAAGGATATGCCTGTTGCTATTTTAAGTATCTCATTAAGTCATTTAATACTCTAAATAATTTTCAGGAGAATACACTGTTATTTTCTTTATTTTACTTATAAGGAACAAAGCACCAAGAAGTTAAGTAACTTGCCTAACATGTCATAGCTAATATATGACAGACATGGAATGCCCTACCCATTTAACTCTGATGGTCTGAACCTTCGTATTTAGCTACCTCAAGGAATGGGCTTCTTTTCTAATTTATCTGTCACCAGTTTATTGCTGAAGAAATATTGACAGTGGGTTATTATTCATCCAGTTTTGCTAATGGGAAAACAAAAAACAAACATCTTAGCAGATAAAATTATAGAACTGGTAAATGCAGTATTAAAAAAAAAAACTGCATCAGAGTATTTATGATAATCATGTACATGGAAAAGGATTCTAAAAGTGCTAAGGAATAACATACACATGGTAAAACCCACACATTTGTAAATTGTAGACATTTACTGATACTGGTTCTAAACTCTAGTGTAATAGACAATACGATCTCTGTTAATCAAGGAAAAACCAGTATATACATCTATAGCAATGTAAATATTCAAGTGAAAATATGAAGCAGTGGATAAATGCTCAGTTTGATGAACTCTGTTAAGAACAATGATTCAAATACCACACATCACAAAGCTGAAACACAGATAACAGCTTTGTGTGCATTTTAAATAAATATGCATTATAATACATTTTAGCATGTTATTTATAAACATTCAGCATTTTAATTCTTAATACCCAATTATTTTATTTGTTTTGTTTGTAAGTTTCATTATTCTATCATTAGATGGCCAGCATTAGGCAGAAAATATATGTCTGTTTCATCCATGATACACATGTAGCTTATTCATTTGCTTAAAGCACTCAAAATATTTGTGACTGAATAAATATTGATATCCTGAAATTAGCATGACATTGAGAAAAAAGTAAGTTTTGGCAAGAATGAAGTAAATTTTTCTTAAAGATTTATTTATTTGAAAGAGTTACACAGAGAGAGGCGAGGCAGAGAGAGGTCTTCTATCGGATGGCTCACTCTCCAGATGGCCACAACAGCCAGAGTTGTGCTGATCCGAAGCCAAGAGCCAGGAGCTTCTGGGTCTCCCACGTGGGTGCAGGGGCCAAGGACTTGGGCCATCCTTTACTATTTTCCCAGGCCATACCAAAGAGCTGGATCAGAAGAGGAGCAGCTGAGACTAGAACTGGTGCCCATGTGGGATGCCAGTGCTTCAGGGCAGGGCATTAACCCCTGTGCCACAGCACAGGCCCCGGGGATGAAGTAAATTTAACTCTTCAAATGCCAATAAAAAAAGTAACCCTCAATAACAAATTACATGAAGCAGAGGAAAGATATCTGAACTTGAAAACAAATATTTTGAAATATCACAGTCAGGGGAAGAAAAAAGATAAACATAAGACCCTTATTCTATTTATTTTTTTATTTTTTATTTTTTAATTTTTTGACAGGCAGAGTGGACAGTGAGAGAGAGACAGAGAGAAAGGTCTTCCTTTTGCCGTTGGTTCACCCTCCAATGGCCGCCGCGGCTGGCGCACTGTGGCCAGCGCACCGCGCTGATCCTAAGGCAGGAGTCAGGTGCTTATCCTGGTCTCCCATGGGGTGCATGGCCCAAGCACTTGGGCCATCCTCCACTGCACTCCCGGGCTATAGCAGAGAGCTGGCCTGGAAGAGGGGCAACCGGGACGGAATTCGGTGCTCTGACCAGGACTAGAACCCAGTGTGCCGGCGCCGCAAGGCAGAGGATTAGCCGTTGAGCCACGGCGCCGGCTCTATTTATTTTTAATATACTATGCCCTGTTGGGTTTTATGTTTTCACGATGGTAGTTATTGTTCTTTCTTGCTGTCAGACTCTTGTAAGACATTTAGGACACCATTAAATGAACAAATGTAGATCGTGTCAATCCTTGAGGAAGAAGAAATGAATAATGGCATAGAAAACATAGTTCATGGGCTGGCACTGTGCTCACCTGGCTAATCCTCTGCCTATGGTGCCGGAATCCCATATGGGCTCTAGGTTCTAGTCCCGGTTGCTCCTCTTCCAGTCCAGCTCTCTGCTGTGGCCCGGGAGGGCAGTGGAGGATGGCCCAAGTGCTTGGGCCCTGCACCTACATGGGAGACCAGGAGGAAGCACCTGGCTCCTGGCTTTGGATCAGCACAGCACGCCAGCTGTAGCAGCCATTTGGGGGGTGAACCAACGGAAAAAGGAAGACCTTTCTCTCTGTCTCTCTCTCTGAAACTCTACCTGTCAAATAAATAAATAAATAAATCTTTAAAAAAATAAAACATAGTTCATAACACCAATCTGGATAATGACATGGACATCCAAGTGTAAGAGATCCATAGGACCCCAAATGGACAGGACCAGAAAAGATCCTGTGATATATTAGGGTCAAACTCTTAAAAGCATAACACAAAGAGAGATTCTAAGTTCTATAATAAAAAAACAGCAAGTAATTTTTAAGGAAAACCCCAATATAGTAGCAGATTTCTTGGTTGAAATCTAACAAGGCCAGGAAGAAATAGAATAATCTATTCAAGGTTATTGAAGAGAAATACAAGCCAACTCAGAATACTTACAAAGCAAAGCTGTCTTTTGTAAGAGGAAGAAATAAAGATGTTTTAAGTCAAGTACAAACTGAAGAGATTTATCACCACCAGATCAGCCTTACAAAAGCTGTATTTAGGAGTATTTAGGAGACAGAACTACTAAAATGAAAATGTGTGAAAGTACAAAAACCACTAGAGCAAACTACTTAAAATAAACAGTAAGTTTAAAAGAAAAAAGATTGGATTAAGATGGCCGAGTAGGGAGGGGGCTTACTGCTCTAGTCTAGGAGGAGATAGTTTTAAAAAAGAGGAGAGAGCCCAGTCTCAGGGAAGAGTTAGTGAGAAAACAGCAGAGGAAACTACACAAATTAGAGAGACACAGTGCAACCACGTGGAGGGTGTGGACATGCACAATCAGGACCCTAGCAGCCAGGAGCCTTTGCATCAGCTTTGGAAAGAGGCAAGATCAGACTACAGTAGCCCAAACCACTGGTGACAAAGCTGCAGAAAAGCCTGGAGGGAATCCAGCTTGGAACCCTCTGGGGGATAGTGTACCTGCCAAACTAGAAGAGAAAAAGAGGGAGAGTCACGTTTCTCTCTCCCCCATCTCCCTGCAATGGCATTCTCTAACAAGATGATATAGAGTGGGTGCCATTTTGGACACATGTAACAGCTGCACCAGCTCTTGTCTCTGTCCAGCAACAAGAGGAGCAGAGACTCCTAAATCTGGTGGGGAGAAGTGATGAGGGGCTGGGTGCTCCTAACTCTGGGAGGCTTGTGTGCCAGGACTGTGAAAACACTGAGACTGCACGGCTTTGAAAACGTTGAGGCTGCATGGCAAGGCTTAGAGTGTGCTGGGACTTTGAGCAGTCACTGTGGGAGGCTACACACACTCAGAGCTGGGGAATCTGCTTACACCTAGAACTGCACAGATCCTTTGTGTGGTCCTTGTGGAAGTGAGAATGAATATTATACCCACTGGGACTAGCACCAATGCACTGGTCTCCTTTGAGGAGGAGAAATGAGCTGAGTTTATGCCAACAGAACAGAAAAACATCTCTTCTGATTAAAACAAAAACAAAAACCAGGAGATTTACCACAGCCAATCTAGGTGTCACCTTAACACTCCCTTCACCCTAGAGCAGTGAACTGAGCTCCCTGGCCACACACCACACCCACCACATGCCTATAGGTATTCCCTGAAAGCAGACACTCAACTAATCCACACATAGTCACAGAGTTCAAAGATAAAAGTTACCACAGTCACCTATGGGAAGTTCTATTAAGTAGGCCCTCCACAAACATAGAAAAGGCCAAATTTATTGTTGGAATTAATGGGGGGAGGGGAGTGGACAGACACAATGCATGAAGCCTTGATGAGTTTGATTTTCCAGTAGAAGCATTTTAGTGACTCAGATGTTTTCACTAAAAACAAAATGAAGATGTGGCAAACATTTTATTTCTTTCAATATTTCTAGAAGTCTACAGATTCTGTTAATAATCTTAATAAATAACACAGTTCATGGAATGCAAACAGCAAAACTGATATGATATATAAAACTATCAAGCATATCTTGCTTTTGAATAAAAAATCTGTTTGTTCCTGTTGAGACCAGTATTTTAAAAATGTTTTCCTTCCAAATTTTCTCAAGACAAAAATAGTATCAACCTTACAAGGATAATGTATTTCAAACAATCCTGTCCAAGCAATTTTTTCAACTATTTTCTACTTAAAATAAGTATATTTCCTAATTTGTAGGATCAGGACATATGAACATTTGGACTCAATAGAATCTAACTCCTACTTAAATATATTGTTTTAGAACATTCTAAAATAAATAAAAATGTTCATTTTGGTGTAATTTGTGCATCAAGCCCAGAAATTACAGGAACCTATTTCAGAACTTGCTGGATTTATTGTTATCACTCCTAGATTTAAAGGTTTTTAACAGAAACATTTTAAATAACCACTGTTGATCAATTACTAATGAGCAATCTTTAATACCCCAAATCAATAAATTCAACAATTAGGAATATATTTTATGGCATTTTTAAATCAAGGACAAGAATAAATATACTAGTACTTTTGTTTTCATTTCTAAATTTATTTTTCCTTCATAATACTTTTGCCAAATATACCATAAAATGTATTTACTGTTTAAATATTTGTAATGTGAGAAATGGCCAATGGTGTGTCAATTTTGTTTATTTTTTAAAAAAATCAGCTCTTCGTTTGGATGATTTTTTGTAATTTTTTTGGATTCAATCCTGTTGATTTCTTCTCTGATTTTAATTATTTCTTTTCCTACTAGTTTTGTGTCTGGTTTGCTGCAGTTTTTCTAAATCATTGAAATGCATTGATAGCTTATTTATTTGGTGTCTTTCCAATTTATTGATGTAGGCACCTATTGCTAGAAACTTCCTCTTAACACTGCTTTTGCTGTATCCCATAAGTTTTGATGTGTTGTGTTGTTATCCTCATTTACTTCCAGAAAGTTTTTGATTTCTCTTTTGATTTCTTCTATGACCCAGTGTTCATTCAGGAGCATGTTGTTCAGTCTCCATGTGTTTGCATATGCTCTAGGGATTCCTGAGTTACTAATTTCCAGTTTCATTCCACCGTGGTCTGAGAAGCTGCATGGTATCATTTCTATAAAGCCAGTAAATCAAGAGCAATGACTGTCCACTGTATGAAATATGCTCTTAAATAAAGTTACCCTAAACAAGGGGAGAGAAAAGGGAATGGGGGGAGGAGAGAGAGAGAGAGAAAGGTATTTCTTCTATCCAACAGTTCACTCCACAAATGGCCACAGCAGCAGCCAGGCCTGGTCAGCCTGAAGCCAGGAGCAAGGAACTCACTCTGGCTTTTCAACCTGGGTGGGTGGAATTCAAGTACTTGAGCCATCATCTGCTGCTTCCCATGTACATCAACAAGGATCTACATCAGAAGCACAGTACCTGGGACTTGAACCGGCACTCTTTTATGGGATGAAGGCATACTAAGTGACAGTTTAACCCACTTTGCCAGAAGGCCCATTCTGGGATTACTTAATATTGATCCTCAGCATCATTACCTGTAAAATTGGAATAGTAATGTGTCTATCACATTATGTGTATGAAAAAATGGAGATTAGCCAAAGGTCTAGTATCTAATAGTTGTTATATTGCCCTTCTGCAATTAAGTAATTCACTGTTACATATCACAGCATTCTGATGAAAACATTTATTTAGTCAGGCTAATTGCCTACTGAGATCAATGATTGTGAAACACCATCCTTTCAATATTTACAGCCAAACTGAGCAAAACATCCGGAATGATTTAGCTTTGTGTTTCCATGTGATTGACTGCATGCTGACTTTCTCCATGATGCATTTCAACATCTTAGGATGGCATATCAGTCATGGAGTAACATAAACATCCTCATATCACTCTTCTCTTTTGATCTCTCTATTTAGTATTTCAACAAAATGGCATTCAACAACATAGAGGAAGCTTTGAACTATGCTTATGGAAAAGTATTCCACAGTTTTTGACTCTTGTATTAACATAAAGAAAATATATTTCATGTATTTCACAGATAAAAATCTGAGAAGGTAATCACACATCCCTCCCTCAATGCTCCTTCTTTCCTTTTTACCTTTAATTTTTTGAAGTAACATACTTTCAATTTACTTCATAAAAACAAGTTTAATTCACCACTAACCATAATGTTCACAAAGTAAAATGTAGACAGACCACTCTTCCACAGGAATATAGACAGGGCCATAAATAATAATCAGCTCAAGTCAGTTTTTAAGATTTATTTATTTATTTGAAGGGCAGAGTTACAGAGGGAAGGAGGGAGAAAGAGAGATCTTCCATCCACAGGTTCACTCCCCAAATAGCCACACTGGCTGGGGCTGGGCCTATCTGAAGCCAGGAGCTTCTTCTGGGTCTCCTATGTGGGTGCAGGGGCCCAAGGACTTGGGCCATCTTCTACTGCTTTTCCAGTGGAGCAGTGGGGACTCAAAATGGTGCCCATATGGGATGCCATTGCTGCGGGCAGAGGCTTAACCTACTATGCCACTGCACCAGCCCCTGTTTCTTTCTTGTACATAGCTTTTTATATTCTATATTAACTATTACATATCAAAGAAAACATGTCTTTTTGGGTCTGGCTTATTTCACTAAGCAAAATGGTCTCCAGTTGCATCCATTTTGTTGCAAAAGACAGAATTTTCTTCTTTATAGCTAGTAAAGGTGTATATATACCTGATTACTTAATTTTTTTTTTTAAATTTGAACAACAGGGGCTAGCATTTAGCCTCGTCATTGAATCACCAGTTATGATGCTCACTTCCCATACTACTAGGTGTGGGTTTGATACCTGGCTCCACTCCCAATTCCAGTTTCTTGCCAATGCAGACCCTGGGAGGCAGCAGTGATGGCTCAAATCATTGGAGTCATGTCACCAATGTGGGATATCTGAATTGAGTTCCCAAATCCCAGCTACAGCTCCAATAAAGTCATAGGTGTTTTGGAAGTGAACCAGTGAATAGGTGATCTTGTTTGGCTGTCAGTTTTTCTTTGCCTATCTGATATTTTTAAATTGAGAAACAATTTAATGATATCACAAATGACATATTTATCACAATAATCAAACAAAATTTTAAAGAGAGTGTTATACATTTTGAATACAAGATGTTAAATATATAGAAAAAAACCACATGTCACATCACAATAAAGAGGATATAATATCAGAAAAAGATCATCTCCTAAGACTAAATAAATCCCTATGAATGTATTATTTTATTATTCTAATAAACTTCAATTATAGGGGCCTAGTGAAAATTTTGGCACAGAGCAGCACTTAGGAATTGCTATGTCACTGTAGTTTTGACATTCCTAATAAAGATTTCAAAATAAATATGTTAAAGAGTCAAATAAACATTTCCAAAAAAGTAGAAATACCAATAAAGTTGATTTTCCATTCACCTACATCTGGGGCACATTTTCAACAATGTAATAAAATCATCCTTATTTTCAAACTGTCTGAAACTATAACAATATTCCTTCTACAAGTCTGATTCTGGGGTGTGTAGTCCTATTTCCTGGTTAACAAATTGTTTGTCTCAGCAACTGCATGTTCATATATTCAACTCAGCTATCACTTGAAGTTTTAACACATTAAAATTACCAAATGTCTGTCATTTTCTTTAGTTTTTCATCTTTCATTAGGCTGTCTACTTCTAAGTCTCCTAACAGCCTGGGTAAATATTGCCCCCATGCAACATTCAAGGAGTATTAAAGCAAATGCATAAAGATATGATCTTGACACACAACCCTACTTAAAGTAATATTGTATAAATCCAGCATGACATAAGTTGGCTCCGTTGCTTTCCCTTGTGACTTTTTTCCACTTTGATATCTCTTTTAATCAGGCCATCTGAAGAAAAGCAAATACCTCATCAGTTCAGGCTAGATCACTTCCTTTTTCCTTGTATCTTTTATCTCCTTGAGCAAAATTAATCCATCCCACATGATCCCTGTGCAGCAAGTGAGTCAATTTAATAACAGAAAAGAGAATGTTGAAATTAGCAGTTACTTTAATTAAAAGGTGATCACCAGAGAGCTGATTTCCTAGCTAGTTGTTGACTTACAAACAGAGAATAATTGGCACATAAAACCCAGCAGAGGCATACCACTCAAAACAAAGAAGCTGTTGACAATGAGAAACAGTGCAGTAAAATCACTTACATTTATATAGGAGACACTGTATTTATGCCTATTTCCAGTTATTAGCATTCTAGAGCTTAGCAAAGACATCACCTTGAACTTTCTTCCTCATCATTACCCACTGTCTTTTCTCTGACAATTGATGAGCTTGACAATCTCGTTAAACTGCCAAATACATAATTTGCAGAGGCTCTAACTCGCCAGCCCCTGGATAAAAGCAAAGTGATGGTTTAACACAAACCTGGCACTGATCTTAATGAAAATTTTGTTTTATATGCCAGGTTGCTAGCATGTCACCCTCTTTGAGATTTGCACTGGCTTGAAGCAAAATTGTAAAATGAGAAGACAGGGATTGGATGGGGCAATCTTTTAAGGCCATTCTAACCTGGTTTTCTCTAGTCCTATAGTATTCCTGGATTCTCTTTCCCATTCACCTAATGATACAATCTTTTTTTTTTTTCTAACAATTTATTCCTCATCTAGTGAGAATGCTCACATCTTCTATCATAATCAGATAACAATGTTTTCTTTGCTTAGATGTTTTCAAGGTTATTTTTCTAAAGGACAAGAAGCATATAGGAGATTTTGTTGTTGCTACTGTTTTATTCTCGGCGGTGTAGGTTGATGCAAATGTGTATATGGATGTGATGACAAGCCTAATGGAGGAGGATTGGGCAAGAGGGGAAAGGGAAGGGAGTTGCTGGTTTTGGACCTAATAATTCTCAGTGATGGGGTGAGCGTGATGGGAGAGAGGCAGTGCTAGGGTATTCCACAACATCTCAGATGCTAAAACATTGTCTAGAGGCCATTAGTCTTCTTTCCAGCAAAACTTTCCTCCCAGGATGTTTTTAGCATTTCTGCTATAAGCAGACAAGCCAGCATGGATACCGACCATTGGTTCACAACACTTTTCACAGACTTAGGAAAGGACTTTTTTATGTCAGAGGAGGAGGCGTCTGGGTCTCCAGAGAGGAGGTGGTGAGGAAAAGTGTCCGGAAAGAGTCCACCTGATGTACAAGATACAGACAATCATTACTAACAGACTCTACCTTTTATGAAAAAAATCAATACATACAAACCAGGAGACAAACTCTAAATCAAATAAAAAATTAAGATGGAGACTTCAAAGAAATATGAGGCATATGGCAAGCTCTCAGGCTAAGGTCCTAGATCCCCTTTTGATAGCAATTGTTCTCTACCATTTGGTAAGAACATTTGGAGAACTAAATTAGACAGTATCTGAAATTTTAAGATAGTTCTTTTCCACAAGTTGAAGGAGATGTTGTCAATTAAGAAGTTGAACAAGTAGTACTGGTGCTTACCAATTAAAGGAGGCACTGGAAAAATTACCAGGCCTAGGAGGTAAAGAAATCTTCTATGGAAGCCTAGAACTCATAAAATTCTGTTGACTGAAGAGCATGGTTTTTGGCACAAGAATGATATTTGAGGACAGATACCCTGATAAAACAGACCAATGAAGACAGAAAATCAGGAAAAAATAGGTAGCAAAACATCAAGACCACAACAAAGCACAAAAAATATTTTCTTCCTATTAGAGCAAATCAAGAAGCAACAAAATATATAAAAAATTTTTTTTTGGTTTACTTTTGGGAAGGAGGATTAATAAAAGGTTCAGTGAGAAACACAGAACATGAACTTAAAGGTAATAAGCTGCTGCATTTTAGCATTATATTTTAATAATCACATAACAGGAATCCACAATTTAAAAAAAGCAGATAAAAAAACACAACGAACAGATTCAGTATTTTTCTCAGATGGTAGTTTGAGGTATAATTATGTATCATCTTATAAACATAACAATCACAAGGCAGAAATGACAAAAATTCAAGGGTGATTACTCATTTTAACACATTAATATTCATATTCACAAGGGCATTTGTGTTAAGACTAGGTTACCTTAAGTTGTAAGGTACAGATTCTAATTTTAAAAGCAATTTTATGACTCCAACAACCTATGCTGGCAGAAGTGAGCATGGATCAGCATTAACATTCTTTAATTTCTTGAATAATAAAAGCATCAAAAAATGACAGTGATACCCTCGTTTGTTTTGGCTTAAAGGGGATTTATACACACCTCTAGGCAACTATTTTACAATCAATATACAATGAAGGCCAGATACCCCAATCATTGCAACAAGAATGCAATCTGAACACCTAAGCTCATATTTGACTTGTTGAATAAAAAATAAAAAGATCTTTTAATATTTTGCATTACTTAAGGAATCAAGTTTTCTTTCAAACAGAATAATCCAAAACTAAGTCTCTAAGTAATCTAATCTTATTCAACACACTTGCTGGGCTAATCAGTCCTCTGATACTATAATATGCGTTTCTATCAATGCTGGTCCATTTTCATTAATACGATATTTTCCAGAAAGCATTCTGAACATGATGTTATCTTCCCAGATCAGTTCAACTCTAAAAACATCAAATGTTTTATTTCCCATAGCCACAGTTACACGGCTTTTTGTCACTCAGTGCAATTAACAGAAAGACTCCTTCTGTGATAGCTTCTTGGTTTTTAAGCTGGTAATTGAGTAAGAATGATTTGGATAAGAGTGGCCAGGCAGGAACTTAATCTTTAAATATTCTATAAGAACATACTAAAATCTGTTGAGTATCAGATATTTTCTTATTTTCTTGGGTCAAATTATTTGTTATGATTCAAGTGTCTCAGAAGTGTTACGATCTTCAAAGTGGTATACTGGTGATTACAATCAATAATGGACACTGAAGTTACTCAGATTCTAATATTTTCTTGGCTACTGATCTTCTGCATGTTACTTAAGATCTCTGTGTATCAATTTCTTCCTTTATAAAATTAGAGTAATACACAGTTCATAGTGTCATTAAGAATCTTATTTGAGTTGATAAATTGAAGTATATAATTTGGAACATAGTGAGCACTTAGGATTGCTAGATATTATTACTCAGTGTAACATTTTTAATTTTTACAGATTGGGGCCAGCACTGTGGCACAGTGGGTTAAAGCTATGGCCTGAAGCACCAGTATTCCATATAGGCGCTGGTTCTAGTCCTGGCTGCTCCTCTTCCAATCAAGCTCTCTGCTGGGGCCTGGGAAAGCAGTGGATGATGGCCCAAGTGCTTGGGCCCCTGCACCACGTGAGAGATCTGGGAGAAGCTCCTGGCTCCCACCTTCGGATCGGCTGAACTCCAGCCATTGTGGCCATCTAGAGAGTGAACCAACAGATGGAAGACCTCTCTGTCTCTAACTCTGACTTTCAAATAAATAAAATCTTAAAATAAATTTTTACAGATAGAATTTTAAAGAAAATATGGGGTGTGAATCAGTAAATGGGAGTATTATCTCTAAATAGTCAGTTTAAATTAAAGAATATAATTTGAGATATGTAATTCCATCTGCCCTTTGATTTTCTAGAAAGTTCACTATATACCTTTATCACTTAAAAAAAGTGTGAAAATTAACCCAGTTTTAGCTGATAAGCATGTGCAACCCTTAAATGTATGGTTTTCATATAATTTACACATATATTATCACACAATGGATACTGTGAATTTTGTGTGACACATGCATATTATACAAAAGTAACTACTCATTTTTATAAACATGTACATTTGTAGATATCACTTTTAGAATAATGCAATGGAATCCTCACATATGTACCCATGCACACATACTCACTAAAATCAACAAAAGACTCCCCAAATGCACTTTCAGTAGAATCGTATTGCACTTTAATGACACAAAAAAATACTGTATTTCAGGGGAAATATTTTTTACATTCCAAAAATTTTATACTTTCACTTAGATAATGTTTTGCTACTGTAGACATATGTTTTAAATTTAATTCATTTTGGGTAATTTTTGAAACATGCCAAGTAATAAAAAGTCTTGGTAATATCCAAATCAAAATATGCTGACACCTATACTGAATCAGAGGACTAAGACAGAGTATACTGCTTATCTACTAGAGGTTCACTTAACTTCAGATGAGAATTAGCTACTCTTAAATCAAGTGATATGTCACCTCTGCACAGAAAAAAACAGAAAAACAAAAATACTTAACCAACAAAATTTTACACATAATTTCTGTAGGATGATTAATACTATTTGCTCAATATTGTAACTAATGCTACTATTTTAATTTCAGTAGCTAAAGCTCTCTAGCTCTGCAGTATTTTATTTAAATGTGATTTGTTTAAAAAATAAAGATTGTTTCATCAGAATTTATCAAAATAGTCACCTCTTAATTATGTCAGAGTCCAACTTTTATTAGAAGCATTAGTAATTGAAAGCACTGCTGACAATCTGTATTCTTAGAAGAAATGCTGACATTTTCAAGAGAGCATAAGGGGATTTAAAAGAGAAATATAAATTATAAATTTCAGGCAATAATTATTTGGAGAGCTAATCTACTCCTATCAGATTTTTTTCTGCTTTTGTTTGTAAAATAATGTTGAAATTGCCATGTTTTTCTTTTCAAGTCTTATATTACCATTCTGTCCTTAATTTGTCTTTCCTACATATTTTAAATTACTGTATTCTACCAATTTTACTCTTAACCAAAATTAATTCTCTCTCATCTTTGAGACGTGCATATGTATGATTATCTAAAATTCTGTATTTAAATTTGTCTACATTCTGTATATCATATATTATTTTTCAATACCTTAATCTAATAGTTACTGATTTGATTTAAACTTTTCAAGATACCTCTGACACGACAGTTAAACCTACGGTGATAAAATAGATAACAATTTATATGAATCTATTATGTAATCTATTTGGGATAGATATTATCTACTCACACACCATAATCTATACTGATAGACATCCAAACAGTAGTTATTTTTGACATGGGAAGTAGATGGGCGGCATCAGAAGAGACCTTGAGTACTGATTAAATAATCTTGAAACAGCTGTTGACTTCATAAAGATTTATAAAATTACACAC
This sequence comes from Lepus europaeus, assembly GCF_033115175.1. Lineage (NCBI taxonomy): Eukaryota > Metazoa > Chordata > Mammalia > Lagomorpha > Leporidae > Lepus > Lepus europaeus. The sequence continues at coordinate 65,431,677 of NC_084838.1, read as the reverse complement.
TTAAGATTTATGTACTGTCTAAAAAAGATAGGAGTTGGTGAATTCAAGAGGTTTCCATAGCCTTGGCAACCCATGACAAGAGCCTAGGGTGATTACTGACGCCATAGACAAGAGTGTCAATTGTTAAATCAACAGAGGGAATCACTGGGCACTTACTCCCCATGTAGGATCTCTGTCCTTAACGTGTTGTACTATGTGAATTAATGGTATAACTAGTCCTCAAACAGTACTTTACAGTTTGTGTTTCTGTGTGGGTGCAAACTGTTGAAATCTTTACTTAGTATATACTAAGTTGATTTTCTGTGTATAAAGATAATTGAAAATGAATCTTGATGTGAATGGGATGGGAGAGGGAGCGGGAGATGGGATGGTTATGGGTGGGAGGGAAGTTAATAGGGGGAAAAGCCACTGTAATCCAAAAGCTGTACTTTGGAAATTTATGTTTATTAAATAAAAGTTTAAAAAAAGTGTGTACTCCATTATGCTGTGCATTAATAAATATTTATAATAAACCATACACACATAACAGGTATACAGGCATAAGATGTAACACATAATTATGTTAAGAGACTAACACATAACTATACTCAATGATACTTCTAAGTCACAATATTTAACCACTCTGATAACAAAAATTCAACTTTTCATAGCAATGTTTCCTAAGCAAAAAGATGTACAATATATGGTCCTTGCCTTTTGAGAACTTGTACTTTTTTAGTAGATCTTGAGTTCATTTGGTGCACATTGTGTATTAATTTCTGTATCCTGATACCCAACCAAGCAGTGTGAACATCTAAAAATGCAGGGATTAAATATACAATAAATGAACCCTGCAGAGGGCGAAGAAAGTGAGGCAAACACAAAGAAAACGGATTTTGGAATATATTATTAACCATACAGTCAAACTCACAAGTCCCCCCCCCCCCCCAATCGGGAGAAGATACATTTAGAAGCTTGAGAAACTACCAAGAAGTCAGAATAGTACAGATCCTGTCTAAATGGAGAAATGTGGCCTACTAAAGTAAACCTATGCAGGCAAGAGAGATCACCTGCTCGTATGATGGAGTAAGTGGAACCTAACCTGAGGAAGGTCTTATCCTCTTGAGCTGTGGCTAACAGGGCTGCCTGATGGGTAAACACCCTTAGACTGTGGAAAATGGTGGTTCCCCAATGCCTCCCCTAGTTTAGCTATGTCTTCTCTGGTCCTAGCGAATTGAAAGAAATGTGAAGGGGCCAGCGCTGTGGCACAGCAGGTTAACGCCCTGGCCTGAAGCACCAGCATCCCATATGGGCACTGGTTCTGGTGGCTCCTCTTCTGATCCAGCTCTCTGTTATGGCCTGGGTAAGCAGTGGAAGATGGCCCAAGTTCTTGGATCCCTGCACCAACACGGGACACCCAGAAGAAGCTCCTGGCTCCTGGCTTTGGATCAGCGCAGCTCCAGCCATCGCAGCCATCTGGGGAGTGAACCAGCGAATGGAAGACCTCTCTCTGTCTCTACGTGTGTCTGTAACTCTGTCTTTCAGATAAATAAAATAAATCTTTTTTAAAAAAGAATTAAGATATGTAAGAGAGAGAGAGAGAGAGAGAAAGAGAGAGAGAAATGTGGACAGCATATGTCAGGTGTGCTAAACTGAAATAACATTTATGATTATGCCACTTATAGGGTGATATTAAAATGCCTTCTCTACACTTTGCACTTTCTCTGAAATCACACAGACCTCCAGTGGAAATTCCATTTTTATGTTATTGGCTTTAACTGGACAAAGAAAAAAAGAATTGTTGGCAATTATAAATAGGTCCTCTTGGGGTCTATTCATAATGATATATATTTATTAGTAGCATAATTTACACACATGCTCTCATGCATTTTTAACTGACCTTGAGAGCTGAAATCTGGAACTACTTATAAAAACTAATCCAACTAAAGAAGACAACCTCAATTTCAGGAACCACACAAGTATGAACTGAGCTCGAACTTTTTTATTTTAATGTTTATGCCACTCTCCCTTGGAATATGAGAACAGAATTCCATTTGAAACTTAATAGTGTTACATCCTAGTATATACTCAAATGTGGATTGTTTGAGTCCACTGTGGTTTTTTTTTTTTTTTTTGGATGGGGGAGAATATGAACAGGCTAGAGTTCATCTTAGTATTAGGAAATAGAAACAGTTACATGTATGAACATCTAAACGATAGGCCAGTGAAGCCACCAGTGTACTTACTTCAAGTATTCCAGTCTCTTACTCTTCTATGAGTATTCTGTTTCCCCTAGGTTGGTGATATTCCTTGAGTTTCCTTAGTAGTTCCTTCTACCATTTATGAAGTAAATCTCCCACAGATTTTGCACACATTTTAAATTTTCAAATTTCCAGAGATAGTTTATCAAATAGTTAATAAAACAGGAATAAAACATAATATGGTTGTTTAAGTACCTGATCCCATCTGTCTACAAATCCATACACACACACAGAGGTCTTCAAACATTTCTTGGAAAAGTGTATTATTGAAACCTATGTACATATTTGAGAATTTGCTTGCACCAAACTCACTTATATTTTAATTCAATTTGACTATATTTTGAAGTACCCTTGTATGCATACACATACATTCATACTTATTGCAGTATGCAAAAAACAACCTCCGCAAATTTGCAATTAAGAAATGTTAAGTACCTATGAACATATCAACTAGTCAAATGCAACTCTTATAAATTCTTATGTGGTTAAAAATGATATTTAACATGTGTGGCTATTTCTGTCCTATTCTGTTTCAGCTGTATAATGACAGACGGCATGGCTTACGATCTCAATTTCATGCCCATGGACTACTTATTTAACCTTTTTCTCTTTCTTTCCTGAGCAGCAAAATTAATAAAGTAGAACCACATAAGGTCACTGGGAATTAAGTGAAATATAGTATTTTCTCTAAAAATCTTATGTTATATTAATCATTTTGGTCTTAACTGTCAAAAACAAAATGTGGAGTTAATGTCAGTTAAATATATATTTGCTATTAAGACTAAAGGGGTCAGTGTTTAGCCTAGTAGTTAAAACGTCAATTGGGATATAACATCTCATATTGGAAGGTCTGAGTTCAAGTCCTGACTCCTCAATTCCAACTTCCTGATAATGTGTACTCTGGGAGACAGCAGGAGATAGCTCAAACCGCTGGGTCCCTGCCACCCACATTGGAGAACTGGATTAAATTCCCAGCCACAGCAGAGGCCAGCATTTGGGGAGTGAACCATCAACAGACGGGAGTGTCAGCCTCTCTTTCACTCTCTCTTGCTGTCACTCAAACTTCAAAAATGAGAGAGTGATGAATTGAAGATAGAAATTTGATAAGCCACACAGCCAAATGTGAAGGAAGGCCAAGTTGTGGCCCAGATTTAAAATATGAATCATGATTTGTAATCTAACTTTATTCTACTTATTAACATTTCTGCCACAAATTTATCAAAAATAAAATAAGTGAAACAAGTTTGGTATTTCACTGCTGCTAATATCCACCATTTTATTCAAAAACATTTTTAGCATTACTTGCTCTTTGATATTGCCAAGTTTCGAAATTTCCTCATATTTATTGCCTATGAAAATGACTGTTTCCTTAAATTAAAAATAATCAAGTTTTAATTTGGAAAAGAAAACCAAAACCAAAATGGCAACTTACATAATCATGTCAGCAGTCACATTTACTTCTGATACTTACATTTTAGCCTGACTCTCTGAAATCAAGAGAATATAACCAATGGTAATGTTTTTGTTCTAAATTCATAGTTTCTACTGAGTTATCCAAGTTTTGGTGTTTTTCCAGCATAATGGTATATTTTTAAGATTTTCCTAATAAGACCTAAATAATTTTTGTCTATCACCAATTGTTTTTCAGTAAAATAGATAAAAATAAATTGTGGATTCAAATGTAACAATTCCTTTTTGTTCATTTTCCTCTACTAGGGATAGAATGAACTATAAAATTGAGTATCTGGTACCACATACTTAGAACATAGGATATCTGTCTATAATGTTTAAGCTAGCACATAAGTTGAAACTCTAAAATGAGTCTTCTCTCTTAGTGTGCTTTTCCTGCAAATACAGATACTTAAAATATCTCACTTTAGAAAACACTCATCTGGAAGAGTGTGTGTTTTCTTTGAACAACTAAGTGCCAGGGAAAAGTCACAACAGCATGAATTCCATTTGCTAACACTTCTTGCACTCACTGAAGTCAGAGGGACAATTAAAGTTTCAGCAGTTGAAAATTATCCATTAATTAGAAGTAGAAGCAATAAACCATGAAGTACAGGTGAAAACCATAAATCAGAACAATTAATCTGTCCAGAAAAGCAACATGATCAAACCAGTCAGTATACCAGCTGCTCATTTAAACTAGGGTTGCATTGTTCTTCCTCCTCTTTTGAGTTAATCCTGTACTGAATGAAGGTGGATCTGACAAATACATATCCTTTGGAATTATTTACTATTTCAAAGAGGTGTTGGAATGCTGTTATTTTTATGAAATGTTTCAGATTTTAATAGAAAATATAATGGCATTCAAAATGTGAAATTCCAACTATAACATCACATTTCCACTTATGGTAAAAAGAACATTAAATTGGAAGTTACTGAACTCTATTTTTTTTTCTTGTGAATGACCTGTATTGAGTTAAATTTATTATGCAATTGTCATTTTATTATAATACTGCTTTTTAGTACATTAAACTTCTACCAAAAGTGGATTTTAATATAAATTTTAATATTCTTCCAAAATATTTCAAATCCTTTGCTTTCTTTTCATAGACTTGTGTGTTGTTTTTTTAAAGACAGATCAGTGCTTTGAGTTCATACACAATGAGCAAGAGGAACATTCAAGAAATCTTTTTTATATGTACTTTTTTTATATGTGTACAGTGTGTGTGTGTGTGTGTATGACAGAGAGAAAAAAAATCATTATTGTAAAATGTTCTTATTTTATGACCCTTATTAAGTTTGGGGCTATATCTCCATTTTCATCTCTTTTTAAAATTTCTAGATTCCAGGTAGAATCCTAAAATGTTGGAATTGAAAAAAAGGAATAAAACATGGCTTCTGTCAAATAACTCACAATCTAACAGTTATAGATGTAAGCAAACAATCACAATAATAAATGTTTGACAGCAAAATGGAAATGCAGACAAATAGCTGTGGGAGTTCACAGGTAGGAGCAGTTGATTCCTTCAGGAGAATAAAAAAACAATCTTTCGAGGCAGTTTTATGCCATGATTTGAAGAGTGAGTAGAGTCTCCTGATGGAATCCATTGAGAGGACATCAGATAACACACAGCAGCTCACAGACATTCGGAGGTGTGTATTATCCTTACTGAGGAGTTGGAACAGAGATAAACAGGAAATTAGGAGGTAAAGCTCCTCAAATTCAGTAGAAATTAACAGTGTTTTCTGTTGTGATGGTAGGTAAATCTCATACTCAATAAGAAGACATTTAAAATCTGCAAAATAAGTACAAAAATAACTTGAATTATACAAAAATCACCCTAATGTGAAACAGATAAGAGGCAGAGAAAACTGGAGATAGGGAGACCTTTCGAGGTAGAAATTTAAAAACATAGCATGAGACTGGGTATATTCCAGTTTTCAGAAAGAGCTAAAACTCAGATATTTTAAATGCCACCAAGGTCAAATTTGTAAATATCTGGAATAACTGTGCTTTGGAAGGCGTGATGGCCAATTTGCATTTAGTCAGTCAAAAATCTTCTGAATAGTAGCCATAGGATGGAGAATGGCAGAAATGCATGAAAATCCTTGGAGAGGAAAAAGACACAACTGAGAAATTCATTAGGTACAGAGATGGTGTTAGAGTTCCATGCAACCAAATGCTTTCTATTCAAATGGGAAGAATGATAATTCTATAGATACAGTCTGGGAGTTAGCAAGAAAGAGTTGTCAGAGGCAAGAAATTATGTTTCAATTTTTATACATAGTGTGTTATCTGAGAACTGGGGTCTTGTGCTAAGTAGAAAGAAAGGAGCTGAGGAAATTTAAGGGGATCTTCAGAATGATTTGAATGGACAGACAGCTGAGCCATGATTGAGGATGCATGTCACAGTGGGAGAGACTACATAAAAGGTTTATCTAAACAAAGAACTTAGGTTTCTATTTATAGTTAGAGAGTGGTTAGTAAAAGGAGAATGTTTTTTTGGACAGGCAGAGTTAGACAGTGAGAGAGAGAAAAAGTCTTCCTTCCATTGGTTCACCCCCTAAATGGCTGCTACAGCAGGTGCACTGCGCTGATATGCAGCCAGGAGCCAGGTGCTTCCTCCTGGTCTCCCATGAGGATGCAGGGCCCAAGCACTTGGGCCATCCTCCACTGCCTTCCCAGGCCACAGCAGAGAGCTTTACTGGAAGAGAAGCAACCGGGACAGAATCCGGCACCCCAACCTGGACTAGAACCCGGGGTGCCGGCGCCACATGTGGAGGATTAGCCTAGTAAGCCGCTGCGCTGCCCTAAAAGAAGAATTTGCAAAGAGAGTAATAAGATAAAAAAAAATAAAAAGCAAACACAGTGCCCTGGGCCCCAGCAAAGATGTTTCACAGTAGGTGTCTTCTTAATCTGATATTTTAAAGATGCCAAGTAGTCTGAGAAAACATCTGTACTTGATGGCTAGAGGTCACTAATGACTTTTCAAGTGAGTAGATTGCCTTGGCTGAAATGAGCTTAGGAAACAGGAGAATTAAAGGGGATAGTTAATACAGGGAGGACATGGGTCAGCAGGTTAGGGTACTGATTGTAAAGCCAGCATCCTATTATTTCACAGTAGTCCAGGCTACTTTGCTTTTGATCCAGCTTCCCACTAATGTGCTTAGGAGGGCAGCTGATGATGGCCCAAGTGCTTGGGCCCCTACCAACCACGTGAGAGAGAAGGGTGGATTTCCTGGCTTCGGCCTGGCCTGTTCCTGGCTGCTGTAGCCATTTGGGGAGTGAATCAGCAAAGAGAAGTTTTCTCTCTTTGTCTCCCTCCCTCCCTCATCCTCTGCCTTTCAAATAAATAAGTTTAAAAAAAGAGAGGGAATAAAATGGTCATAGTAAATTTAGGTCACTTTTTGAGAATAGTAGTAACAATGGAAACAGTAGATATTTCAGAGAATGTATTTCTTGAGTAGACTGCTGATAGAATAAGATGTATATTCTTACGTGTTTCTTTAACTAGACTGTTAAAGAAAGTATAGAAAGCAGGTGCCTTGAAAGCGGTAATAAGTGTTAATAGTAGTGGAACTGCAAAGAAGGGGAGAATAATGATGTTAGTTATCAACTAATATAATTATTGGCTAGCTTATTGTACATATGTAAGAAGCAAGTGAGATGAGGAGAGTGAAGAGTACTAACAAGGACTCAAAATCGGACTTCATTTTGGCTTACACCAACCAATCTCACACGATATTCTTTCTAAACAGAATGCTTCAAACCTAAGCTTCCATAACATCCTAGATTCTGTCCTCCTGACACTCTGTTGAAACCCTTAGTATTCAAAGTGTTGTTTGTCTAGCAGAAACCTTCACACCACCAGGTAGCCTGTTAGACATATAGAAACTTTCAAATCACTCCTGACTTACTGTCACCATGACTTCCTCAATCATTGTCTGAATTTTAAAAAGATCAGCAGGTGGATTACGAAGGATGTTAAGTTTGAGAAACACACTTATAACATTAGTTATAAATTAATGTAAATAATTTATTACTATTTACATGCATGTAGCCAATGAGTTCATCATTTGTTGCTTTATTCTATAAGGTCCTATTTACCTACTTGAGAGATTTAAAAAATATTTTGAGATATAAGATACACATGCACACAGATATACATACTGAGAATTTCATCCTATCTACTGGTTTACTCTCCAAAAGCCCACAATGGCTTGGGCAGGGTCAGACCGATGCTGACAGCCAGAACACTGGGAACTCAATCCATGTCTCTCACATGGTGAAGGGACCCAACTATTTGACCATCCCCTGCTGCCACCCAAAGTGTGCATTAGTGGGAATAGGGTGTGGAGCTTGAACTTGAACTGATGTACTCTGTTAGGGGATGTGGGCATCCCAATTGGCAAAATCTATGGTTCCCAAGTGATGCTTGTTACCAAGTGCTAACAGAAATTTAATTTTTACCTAAAAATCTGGAAAACACCAAAAAATGACATTGCAGAATTAAAAGTTTATATACAGCTCAAACTAATACACATACATATATACATACAGTTTTTGAAATGCTCCTATAATTATTCAAAAGGCAGAGACAGACAGAGACACATCTTCCATCTGCTGCCTGACTCCCCAGATGGTCACTACACCCAGGGCTGAGTAAGGCCAAGCTCAGGAGCTCCATCTGTGTCTCCCACATGGGTGGCAGAGATTCAAGTTCTGGGGTCATCACCAGCTACTTTTCAAGGCACTTAGCTTGAAGCTGGATCAGAAGCTGGGAAGCAAGGATCGAATCCAGCACTCCAATATGGGATGCTGGTGTCACTTGTGGCAGAACAAGCTGTGTAACAACTCCAGTCCCTATATCTCACATTTTAAAGGCATATAAAATATGGAATGCAAGGAATTTTCTGATAGAAAAAGATTACTTGATTAATTTTATTTATTAGAAAACATTTTTGCAAAATCACTAAAAACAAACAGCCTTTTAAAATTTAAGTATAAATTATCTCACGTTATATTGCAGTATTACTTTCCAGAACTCTTGACCCCTATATTCATGAGATAATACAAAATGGTTATTGTTTAAGACACAAACTTTTTGGATATTTTATTAAATAGCAATATACCATGATTCTTCAACTAACTTTTTTTCTAGGCTAGCCTCTCTTTCTTCCTCTTTTGTTCTACCCTAAATTTTCCTTTTTATTGAATCAGTGTGAACATTGTTTAATGCTACAAAAAAGCACTTCACATAGAGCTGGAAATTCATCCTACATACTTGGCTGAATCTCTGGTGAAGTTCTATTCAGTAAATATTCACAGAATTGCATTTGACAGGTAATATTTCATAATGGTTTCTTCATTCTCATGCTAGTGATTTTAAGCAGCTGAATTACTATAAATGAATTAGGATTTGAGGAGAATTTTGAAATGTGGAATTACACGTTTTCCATTATGATTGTTTTAATTAGATGTAGAATTAAGCCACAGAAGTATGCATAGGCTGAAATCCAATATTTTGAAATATGATTATGATGAAATAAAATTAAATTTTCCTTTTTTATATTAAAACAATCTCAAGTGGTATTAATATAATAGACAAGTTTTTCCCCCTATTTTACATTTGCCAAAAATGAGATAACTGCTATCTAAAATAGAAACTGCTCTCCAAGCACTTGAGGTCTTTGCTCTCATATGTCTTAGAGGCACATAGTAAAATAACAGTTTATTATGATTAAATTATCCATTTTTGGATTATGAAAATGTTTTGTTTTAAAACACATTTTAAGAGAAATAGCTACTTGTAAATATTAAAATCTACTTCAAGTACTTTAAGCAGCTTTGTTGTATATACTAATGTGTAAAAAGAACAAATTTTATTTTTCCATTTTTAACTGTGTGGAATGATTTTCTAATTAAATGTTTTTATCAACTTGCCCTATTTCTATGCTTGGCTGTAAGATACAGAGTTAATATTTACTCAATCACTTTGAAATATATTCTGTTTCTGGAAGTGACATCAGACAAAGCAGAGATGTAACTTTGCTTAATGGAAGGAGTGTACCATGGTTCAAGACATAGACCATGGTCTTACTTAATTGCTTTGAGCAATAGTTCATCCTTAAGATGAGAATAATGTCTCATTGCAAATTTGCCATGAAGATTAAGTTAAAGAATCTAAGTAAAACACACAACACAGTCATTGGCACATGGATAATTAACAAATGACAATTATTATTGTGTATAAAATTACTTCTTTTACAAGTACTTTGATTGCCACAGTTTGTTTTCAACTACTCACTTATCTAGAGAAATATACAACTGCCACAAAAGAAAATCACACAATTTCTGTTTGAGAACTCTTATTCCACTATGTAGCAAGTTGTTTGGATAAAATGATTTTGCTTCTTCTAAAATGTTTCACAGATAGGTTCAAGTTTCCTGCCAACACTGACATTTTTCTTATGATGCATTTTCCCCATGTATTGGCAGATACCAAAATAGGTAAATGTTGTTATCGCTATTTATAGCATTATACATCACCATACATTTTTTAACTCTAAGAAGCTGATTTGGGGCGATGGGCACTTGGCCCATCAGGTAAGATACTTGCTAAGATGTCTGTGCTCCATATCACAGTGCCTAGATTCAATCTCCACTTCTGCTTTTGACTACAGCTTCCTGCTAAATACAGATCCTGGGAAGAAACAGTGATGTTTCAAGTGATTGAGACCATGCTAAGCATGTAGCAGACCTAGGCTGAGCTCTTGGTTGCTGGTTTTGGCTTAGTCTTGCTCCAACCATCATAGGCATTTGAGGAGTGAAACAGCAAATGGGGGAATATCAATCTCAATCTCAATCTCTCTCTCTCTCTCTCTCTCTCTCTCTCTCTCTCTCTCTCTCTCTCTCTCTCTCTCTCTCTCTCTCCTTCTTTCTCAGATAGATTTGTCCTCCATTAGAAGATTGGAAAATGAATAGTTCTGAAAAAAAATGCTGAATTGTGTATCCAAATATTCTATCACAGAAAAACACATGTAACACCCATAAGAATGAAAACCATTCTGAGGGGAGAAAGATAGTATTATATAGAATGACACCAAAAATCCAAATTTAAAAGTCTGATAACTTTTGAATCCAAAATACCATTCGGTGATATCCACTAAAATCATTTAGTAGCAGTAATGATAACATCATACAAATGGTTAAAAAGAACTAAAAATGAGAAATGCCATTCAGGAAATACACTGATTGCGGTGGGTGTTGTGGTACAGCCCTGCTAAGTCTTCCCTGCTAGGGATGCTGGCATCTATATGGGATCCCATCTCGCTTCCAATTCCAGTCTAGTTCTGCTAATGCCTCTGGGGAGCAGCAGATGATGGATCAGGTACTTGGGTCCCTACCATCCATGTAGGAAACCTGGATAGGATTCCTTGCTCCTGGCTTTCACTTGGCCCAGCCCAGGCTATTGCAGACATTTGGAGAGTGAACCAGTGAATGAAAATTTGTTTCTCTCCTTCTCTTTGTCACACTTTCAAATATATAAATAATAAACCTTTTTTAAAAAGAAAAGCACTGTTTATCTGTGATTAAAGATAATAAAATCTAATTTTTTTTTTTAAATTTTTGACAGGCAGAGTGGACAGTGAGAGAGAGAGAGAGACAGAGAGAAAGGTCTTCCTTTTGCCGTTGGTTCACCCTCTAATGGCCGCCGCGGTAGCGCGCTGCGGCCGGCGCACCGCGCTGTTCCGATGGCAGGAGCCAGGTGCTTATCCTGGTCTCCCATGGGGTGCAGAGCCCAAACACTTGGGCCATCCTCCACTGCACTCCCTGGCCACAGCAGAGAGCTGGCCTGGAAGAGGGGCAACCGGGACAGGATCGGTGCCCCGACCGGGACTAGAACCTGGTGTGCCGGCGCCGCAAGGCGGAGGATTAGCCTGTTGAGCCACGGCGCCAGCCAAAATCTAATTTTTAAAATACTACTGGATCATATGAATTATATTCATACATCTGAGCAAAGCTTTGAAATAGCATAAAGAAATTTTATATATATAGTAATATTTACAATTTTAAATATACATTAGACAATATTTTGAAAACAGTAGTAAATGGCATTGGAGCATCAAGTTGGAAGGTAAGAACCTGTGGTTTTGCAGAGGTCAAAATACTATAATAAATTATATGAAATAATGCTAATAATATTAAAAATATTTAAAGCATTCTTAGCCATGAATGCTTAGTATTCTGTTACAACTTTCTGGATTACTGTTATATTTCTATTTATCTTTTAGGTTATATTGTCTACTTTAAAGTATTTTTTCATTAATTTTAAAATACCGCATTTTATTTTAAATGTCATTGATAAGACATCATTAACTAGTAGGACTTTCTCCAACTTTCTTTCACATTCACGACAACGAGATATAATATGTTTCACTCTTTGTGATAAATGCATACATGTAACTAAATTTTACAAGAAGTCACACTCAGGTAGTAAACTACAGACCTGAACAATAAAAATCTAAAAATAGAACTGATGAATTACTATAAAAGAAGAAATGTATAATGAGCTCCTTTGATTTATGATATTCATTTCCATCTCACATAAGCAATCTATCTTAATACATACAACAAAACCTTGCATCTGCTTTATTAAGTAGTACATTTCACATTTGGGTGTTCTAAAAGAGAAACACAATATTTGGGTAATGTTGCACATCATTTCTGTTTATCAGAAGGAGAAATTTAAGCAAATTTTAAGGAGGCAAGAAGAAAAGCACCATTTCTTTCTACATTACTGAACTGAGTACTCAGTAAATCAAACTTGGGAAATGCAGGGGTTGATTTCATTACAGGCTGATTTCCTCATGTTTATGTATACATGGATATGCTTGCACAGGAAACCTGTTTAATTTAATCCAATTAATAGAATACTGTCGTGCCACATTTTACATGCATTTATGTAAATACTTTTGAAATGATCTTCTAGTATAGAGGCTCTGTAGTTTAGTGGAAAGCAATCATGTTCATCACATTCACTAAGCCTAACTATTCTTAAAAGTTTAAATATTTGAAAAGCAGGGTTATACAGAGATGGCGAGACAAAGAGAAACATCTTCCATCTGCAGGTTCACTCCCCCAAATGGCTGCAACATCCAGGGCTGGGCCAGATAGAAGCCAGGAGCTTCTTCCAGGTTTCCTACATGGATGGCAAGGCCTGCGCACTTGCTTAGTCTTCTGCTCCTTTCCAAAACCATTAGTAGAGAGCTGTATGGGAAGTGGAGCTGCTGGGACAAGAAATGGCTCCCCTATAGGATGCTAGTATTGCAAGCAATAGCTTAAACCTCTATGTTACAACACTGGCCCCTAAGCCTAAGGTATTTCAAGGAACATTTCTTTTCTTTTTTTTTTTTTTTTTTTAAGATTTATTTATTTGAAAGTCAGAGACACAGGGAGAGGAGAGGTGGGGGTGGGGGTCCTCCACTTGGCTGCAATGGCCAGAGCTGCACTGATCCGAAACCAGGAGCCACAAGCTCCCTCTGGGTTTCCCATGTGGGTTCAGGGGCCCAAGGACTTGGGCCATCATCCACTGCCTTCCCAGGCCATAGCAGAGAGCTCGATCGGAAGTGGAGCAGCTGGGTCTCGAACCAGTGCCCATAAGGGATGCCGGTGCTTCAGGCCAGGGCGTTAACCGGACATACCACAGTGCAGGCACCTCAAGGTATATCTCTACACTCATGTGTAAAAAGTTTAGACTAGATCTCTGTCATCAAAACCATGAAAGTCTATCCAAGTGAGATTAATCTATCTGTGCAGCCAATACATTTTAGAGCTTAATCTTACTTGGTGCTATTATCAAAGTATAATATATATTAAAAGGA